>NC_079165.1:39499391-39516891 GCF_947568905.1 Ostrea edulis
AAATTTTTATATACATCAATTCCAATTCCATATTGTGTTTCCAAATAGTGATTTTTTTTCTGTACGGTAATAGATTAAATTCCTTTCCTTTAATTGGGATAAATCAACAATTTCACTAAATTCTTGGTTGATTTTGTTTCCATACAGGATACAAGAATAAAAAATTGAAAGTGGCCATGTGAAAGACTGTAAATAAAATATCTAGACACTCATAGGTGCAAATATGAACGTACAACTGGTTATTTGCCAATTTACTTTGAACATAATGTCTTAATGATATTTAATATGACGGGAAAAGTGTTAGCCATCCTGATGATTAAGCTGGTGATCTACCAACCAAGCTACGGGGTAGATGAATCCAAACTTCACTACACCACCCTCTTTTTTTTTTTTTTCCCATTTGTAAGTTTGGGGGTGGAGGTGGGGGTTAAACTACAAATAAATGAGATGGACTATTGTGACGTGCACCATCAGTCAGGAAATATTTGCTTTTATTTCATTTCAAATGGTTAACAGAATCAATAGTTCAAATTATGCAGAGCTCCAAATAAGGTGCGTATGAGTGTAAATACTCATTAATTTTTACCAAATACGCATTAAAGTTGAAAATCAGGCATATAATTAAGCATTAGCGAATGTAAATACGCTTTACACTCCTAAAGTAATGCGTACATATGACTGAATAGTATAAGTACGAATTATCTTTCATATGTATTGAGGTTAGCTCAGCGCTTGATCTTACATGAAATATAATCGCTATGAAAAATGTTTAGATGACATGACAATTTTGAAAGATGCCTTAGAGATAATCCAAAACAACTGTATTATGTACATGTATAAGCCTAATTGTTCTTTCTTAAAGAGGTAGAGTGTGGTCGAAAGCACAGAAAAAACCCCTTGTATTATCAATCCTAGACGATAGATTGCTGCTACAAATATGGCAGAGAAAACTATTTAAAAGCATTTGCGAGAACAGAAGTCACGTATCTATTTACTTTATTTATTTATTTGACTTCCATCACAAATGCACTAGTTTTACACAGATGGAGGAAAACCATTTCTTTGTTAACGGTACAAGGTGAGGGGAATCCGACAGTAATTTGCAGTGAAAGCAAAGTGCAAACAATATATATGGGCAGAGTTACATGTAGGTTCGTCTGAATTTTAAAACATGCTATAGAAAGACACAAAATCTTTTGACTTTGAAACTGATATTTTTTGGTCAAAAATGCTTTTCGTTTCCCAGTTATAACAGTTTAATTTACAATATGACAAATAGTTTTGTTTGTTTGTTTGGTGTTTAAGAAATTTATTCAATACTGTACAATAAAAACTTGTATATTTACAGGTGAAAAGCCTTTGTAGTTCTTTTATTATAAACTCTTCATTGTCATTTTGAAATTTATCATTGAGGTATTAAATTTTGATATGTCAAACATTCGGTCATTTAGATTAAGTGATCGAATTCTGTATTAGTGGCAAAAAAGCAAAGAATATCAGTAAATTAACAAAATACTCTTTTGACTTTTTCTGGAAAGCAAAATACTCATCGATTTGAAAATCAGGGAGTAAATACACTTTGTGGTAAAAACTTATCTGGAGCTCTGAATCATGTGTAAAGATTGAAAACAATTCGCATAAAACTGTAGTGCTGTTATTATTAGTGTCATACATGTATCTTTTAAAAAAATGGACCTCACAACACTGATACCTTCTGCTTCTTTGTTCTTTTAGTCGCTGAATTAACGGACTTGGAAACCTATTAAAAGAAAACAAACTTTATTATCAACATAAGTGCTGAATTCATGCATTTCAGGTAAGTTTGGAGTGCTGGATATATCTACTTCAAGGCATATGACAAAAATATATCTAAAAAATCAAAGAGACACAATTAAAATCATTATATTTGAATTAAATAATAAGACTAACAAGTAAAAAACATTCAATGTATGTTTCTGGTAAAGTGTACTGTGTAATTCTGCTAAAGAGATAAATGTTCAGATAATTTCAGTACTAAAGAGATAAATCTTCAGATAATTTCAGTACCATTATTAGGTACAATCTGAGATTACCTTTTTCTTTTCGGGTGGTGGAGCAGGGGGTAGTTCTTTTTCAACTGGTTCTATTTTTTCTAACACCTGTGTAACAGTTGGCAGCTTTGTGACTCTTCCTCTTTCTGTTTTAATCAAACTGCTTTCCACTACCTCATCATCAAATTTCTTGCGCTTGATAGATCTTGATGATGTTCTTCTGGTTTCCTGGACTAAGCTTTGATTCTGTGGAGGTAAAATCTGGCTGATCCTTTGTTTTAAGGTTCCTTCAACAGGTAGACCCAACTGAATGGGCATTGCAGGTAAGGACACAGAAAGCGGGACTGAGGATGTTGGCATCTCATCTTGGGCTTCTTGAATGTATGAATATTCAAGAAAAGAAAAGTTAGTCATGATAACACTTAAATGTTGAGTTATAGCTATTGCCTAAGGCTGAAACTGGTCGACCTTCTTATAAATGATGCAGCATTTTCATTGATGTTGGATCACTAGTATTCTGTTATTGTTTTATAACACTAGTTGAACTATGATATACACACGTTTCAAGATACATCTGCAGTTATTTCCCTTTACAGAATTCTTGTACATAGTAATGCACAAAACTAAACATTTACACATAAGTAATGGGACAAATGCTCATCACTGCATAAGGGAATATACACGACAACTTTCTCACAGTTTCATTGTGTGTATGTGATTGATACACAAATGTTTGAAACCACGTAGGCCATCATTAAAAATATTTTTGTTTGATGTACTCCGACCCACATTTTTCAAGGTGGGTTGGTAGGTAGGTGTTTTTGTTTTTGTTTGTTTGTTTTTTAATGTCATGAAATTTTTTAATATTTAGTTTTAAAGTAAGGAGAATTTTCTATTTTTCAAGGGAACCAAAAAAAAAAAAAAAATTAAATTTAAAATTGCTGAAAAAAATGATCGGGTAGGAGCAAATTTGATGGGTCAGTCGGAGTACATCAAACAAATAAATTTTTATTTTTGGCCTAAGAAATAAGTATTCGGGGAGCAAACTAACACATAAAGTGCTTATCATATCACATTATTTTGTTGCTCATACATACTATGATTTGTACTATATCTAGAACATTATCTAGTCTAGCAAATATGACAATGTTTTCATTGCGTATTCTTGTTGTGACTACGTGAAATTCTGTCGACTGAGGTCAAGTACAATCTCTGTATATTAAGCTATATAGCTTTGTCAAGGTATTTGAAATAGCTTCATCAACAATGATCAAGATATAAGGAAGAAAACAGTCAACAGATTTCTATAATTTAAAATACCAAAACTTGAATCATAATAATAATAATAATTTTTATTTTTAAAGTCGGTTATACATAATCAACAAATAACATTAGCTATATACTAGCTATTTAACAGACTTGCACGGATGCAGTGTGCGAAATTAACCATGGACCGATAGACAATGTCTATAGAAAATCGAGTCGATCTATAACGATCAAAATAGCTATAGACCAACTTGTCTATAGGAATTCTGAGTAAAAAACTGGTTATCCACCGCTTATTAAACATATATGAGAAGCAGGACCAGTTTATATGTATTACGCTTATGTTTCTGTTCACCCCTTAGCTGTAATAAAATGTTCCACAATGTAATTACAAATCATTCGAATCAGATTATTCCATTTTCAACGGGGGATCAATTTGATATTTACTTCAATGTACGTCATTTTCGTGCAAATTTGGAAAGTCCTTTTTTGAACGATTAAAAACATGTGGAAGGTGCACACCCTGGAACCTGGAATCAAACGGAAGGCGGTCAGTACAACAAGTTCCAGCAAGGCTAAAGTTGCAGAAAATTATGAGAAAACGAAATGTAGTAGAAGTGACTTAGATGAAGAATCAGACAGCGAAACTGAGCTGGAACAAAATGAAAAAGAAAATGAAATTCTAATTGAAAACCTTGTGCATAAAATTGAAAAAGAATATAATCAAACTATGAATGAATTACCAAATCGAATTTGTGTCTATTATTTATTTTTTAATAACAATGAATATTGCATGTTAAATTTTGGTCTATAGGAATTTGTTGAAATGACTATGGATCGAAAGTCTATAGGATTTTAAAGTTTGTTTCGCACACTGCAGATGTTTGAGCTAGAGGGCCTTTTTAAGACTTGTATTTAATCATGCAGCAAATATGAGTTGCCAGTAAGTATGTTTAAGCACAAACAAAAATAAAGGTATAAAAGCACGTCTCTCCGATTTGTATTTTTATAAAGCTTGTCAATGCTATAGACTAGATCTTTTACAGTAAGACCTGTATACTTAAATAATAAAAAGGCTGTACTGGACTTGTTGAAGGTAAAGTATTTTCACTAGTAGTAATTGAATTAATCTATCAAGAATTAAAGCAAGCATTTCAAAAATTAAGCTAAATCATGACATTTGTGTTGATACCAAATCGCTGTATCTGTATCAATGCAAGTTATTGTCTTGCAAATCACATATGAACTTATAATGTAGATTACCTTTCTTAATCATGGGAGAAGTCTGGTCAATATCATCACTTGTTTGTATAAATCTAGGTATTTCACTTGTTGTCTGTGACATCCTGTTGTTAATTTGTGAAAATTAAAACACACAGATTTTCAAGACACCGTAACATGACGCCATATTTAACAGTTAAACTACAAAATCGATGTACGTGGAATATGTTTTCCCGGATTGATAAAAGGCGCACTTGATTCGAATGAGGCTTTCCTTTGATTTTTTTTTTTTTTTTTTTTTTTTTTTAAATATTCCATTTGGTCCCAGTCCAAGGGTTATGAAACAGACCTTGATTTAAAGGTGTCAATTTTTAAATTCAACACTTTTAAATTGCGATTGATTTTACAAAACATTATTTTTTTTCGTTACCAAAAATTAAGACACAATAGAAATTCAGCAAATTTTACGTTGTTCTTCAAAGTGTTATAAATATCAACAAACATGGTAATCATATTGCACAATATGATCACTCTATGTGTGTACGTGTAAACATTTTGTATTTTTATGTAAAAGATTTTCAATTTAAAAAAAAAAAAAATGAAAACATGTTCATAAATATCCAGCTTATCAATATTTGCCAATCACTATGATTAAAACTATCTGTTCGGGGTTCCCTTTACTACGTAGTTATGTTAGCGGTGAAGTACATAGTAGAACGTTTTTACCCCGGTAGGACTTTCCCCAGAAATGTAATATAGGAAAGGAGAACATTTATGGATGAACCGGGATTGAAACCCAGGACCCCTGTATCACTAGTCAAGTGCTCTAACCACTGAGCTATCCAGGCCGATATCCATGGTCCATATGCATATAGCACAAATTACTACACTTTGAATAACCAATTAATTAAAGATGGGAATATAGAAGTGACTATGAGCTTTATTTGTTGATACAATGTATCAATGATTAATTTACATTATAACTTATTTAGAAATCGTGAGAGGCAATTGCACTTTCCCCCCTCCTTTTTACGCAATTTAGAGAAAATATACAAATGCCCATTGAACTCATTTTCCCGTAGCAAAAAAACAAAAAACAAAAACAAAAACAAAACTTGACAACAACAACCAAAAAAACCAAAAAACAAAAACAAAAACAAAAACAAACCCCAAACATTCGCGTTATAACACGAAACTTTCGCAAAGAAATGCAAAACTACCCCATTATAACAGATAGCATAACAAAAACCGGCATATGCATGAAAGGTGAAGATAACGAACAGTGATCAATCTCATAATTCCTATACGCAGTAAAAAATAGAGTTGGGCAAACACGGACCCCTGGATATACCAGAGGTGTAGTCAGGTACCTAGGAGTAGTAAGCATCCCCTGCCGACCGGTCACACCCGCCGTGAGCCCAATATCTTGATAAGGTAAACGGAGTTATCCGTAGTCAAGATTAGTGTGAAAATCGGTATGAAACAAGTCAGACAGCATTTGACCCAATGGTAGGTTGCATTGGCAAACTAGATTGTTATAACAACCATAGAATTTGCGAAATGCAGATTTTCAACGAGACTGATGAAACTCCTGCACCATCAACTTGTTTGTCAGCAGCATGTGGTTGTCTTAAATTGTCTGATTTTATCCAGAGTTTTAAAACCTATTCGGTTTCCAAATTAAAGGTTTATGTACTGATGTCATAATGTTTAGGCAAAATTCACAAGTCTATTCCTAATGAAACTTGCTGTTCCAAGAGACCACAAACAGTTTTATGATCAATATGCAGATGTTTTGAAATCTGAAATTCCTCTACGTACGAGGGGGGGGGGGGGGGGGGTTAGCTATTAGATTCTGAGCAATAATTTGTACTTCAAAGAATCAAGACTTGTCTGTAAAGATCTTCCTTCCTTTGGATTTTTCAAGTAGAATGGCATGCAGTGACAGGGTGTAAATAGTATGAATAATATATATAAATATATAATCGAAAAGAGCTGCTTTGTGTATCCACCGTACTTTTCATTTTTATATTAAAAAAAAACAAACCAAAACACACACACAAAAACACCTAGGTAACGTGGTGGGAGCCTGGAACACGCATACTATCTCTGGTGGAAAAGACACGCATATGGACATTATTTGAGAGAGAGAAGAGAGAGATACTTTGCCGTTAAGATATTTGTGCCTAAAATAAGTGTATTATGATTTAATCAGCATCATAATGTCCATTCAATCAATTTCAAATTACTAACATCATGCTGAATATCATTTTAATGTACATTATACAGTGTATGTACATGTAATATACAGATTAGGATATTCTTTGTTCTTGGCACACTGATTTTGATTACGGATAACTCCGTTTACCTGATCAAGATATAGGGCTCACGGTGGGTGTGACCGGTCGACAGGGAATGCTTACTCCTCCTATGTAACTGATCACAACTCTGGTATGTCCGTGTTTGCCTAACTCTCTGTTTTGTATTGCTTATAGGAATTATGAGATTGATCACTGTTCGTTATTTTCACCTTTCATCAGTAACATTTGCCATACATGTTTATACCATGTTGTCGAAAACAACGGAATGAAATCATATAACGAATGTTAAGGCAGTCCACGTACACACGATGAGTTGGCATAATAAAACATTTTAGAAAATAATTTTGTGAATTCTTTTGGGTGTTGAAATTGACAATAAACCCTGTTTCTATGCACAAAAAAGTAGGTGATTTCATTGGTAAAACCCAGGAGCTTTCCCCCTGGACACCCACAAGGGCTTTGCCCATGCCCATTGGGGGCCGCTATGCTATGCCCTTTGGTATGCTTCGTGTACACTTCATTTTCTTTCTGGCTACGCACCTGCAGAACTATTTTCTGTAGAGAAGTTGAGAGGCATGCATAGCCTACATGTAGGCTATGCCTCTCGACTTCTCTAAAGAGAATAATTCAGAATTACAACGTTAACATATAACAATGGCGATCGAGTATAAACACATTTGGTTTGAACATAATATATTGTCTAAACACAAGTCTATATAGTCTATAAAACCTAGAACGTATACCTCCTACATGTATGTGACAATGCCATTAATAACACAAAAATGTTTGTCTATCGTCGACAAAAGAATGTATCCAACAATCCAAAATGGAAGAGAGAGAGAGAGAGAGACAAGGACTGCGAACCATAGAGGGGACAATACGTGCCCTTTGTCTTACTTCAAAAGGTTCGCGTTATAATCGCAATAGTTTCGTGTATATTCGCAAAAGTTTCGCGTTTGTTATTTTCAACCACAGGCAATTTTAAAAGTTTGTTTCTATAAATAAGTTATGGCCTCTATACTTATAACACGTGTTATTATTAGTATACAGAGGTCATAACTTATTTACAGAAATAAGTGCCCGTGTTTTCGACTTCGAAAATAGAAAATGAGCCTTCGTACGAATCAATCTGATTAAAATCAGATCCTCGATCCGCTCCTCTTTTTTTTTCTTGTCGCTACCTCGTGTATTAATTTTAATCAGACTTCGTACGAATCAACAAAAAGGGGAAGGGGGGGGGGGTGTCCAATGGGCTTGTGAGACAAAAGTACATCCGGGCAAATCGAAATCAAGTAAAACCGGAAGTGTATAAAATCACATGATAATTTACTGACGAACTATCAAGATGGTAAGTGCCTGTTTACACAGTTATTTACCGGTTTAAAACGATGATTTTATGTGGCATTGATTTTTCAACAAAACTAACACATAAATTTATTATGGAGAAAACCTTTTTTTGAAATATTTTGGCTGGTGTCTTATAAAATATTATTCTGCAATCGATCGGAGCAAATGAAATATCAAAGCTGTCCTTAAAGTTTACAAATTGCTTCTAATTATACTATAAGCACAACTCTAGTTGTGTGAAATAGCACTGTAAA
The DNA here is from genome assembly GCF_947568905.1 of Ostrea edulis. NCBI lineage: Eukaryota > Metazoa > Mollusca > Bivalvia > Ostreida > Ostreidae > Ostrea > Ostrea edulis. The sequence continues at coordinate 39,507,831 of NC_079165.1, forward strand.
GTTTTAAGATCCTGGTGTATTTTCGGATCTTCATTTCAATACTCTCGCCCACCTCATGTGAAGGCACATGACCGTTTTGACACGCTGTGTAATAGGCCTAGAAATAGATCATCTGGAATTCAAAATATACAGCAGATAGAATCATACATGTACAAGTGATAATTTCCGAGAATATTATATTGTATTTAAGAAAATGCTGTGATCTCTCACAAGGTAGTAAGTATAGCACTATAAAAATCTGTGCTGAAAATACACAGTCACTAGTCACTGACAGTACAATCTGTACCCAGAGTTGTCGTTCCTTATGGATGTTGACAGTCATCACTGTATCAGGTTTTTGCAAGATTCTTGTTAAATCTACTTTTACACTTGTTTAAGCACATAAAGTGATGCCTTGTAATATTGATGTTTTAGCAAGGATGACGTTATAATGAATATTGTGCTTATATCCACTCGATATCATTGTAGTTAGCCCTGGCAAGGGGGAACTTATGTTATTGTCTTTGGGTTGGAAGACTACTTAAGGAGGGATGAGTTTTGTAAAATTGGTGGACAGAGGATGTTGGCCTGGATAGCTCAGTGGTTAAAGCATTTCATTTGTAATGCAGGGGTCCCAGGTTCAATTCCTGGTGCAGTCAATGAAATATATTCTCTCCTAATATTAGTACTCATCAAGTGCAAGGGTCTCAAGAATTATATCTACACATGCATGTAGATACATTTCATTGGTGATATTTAGAAAGGTTGTTACAGTATTGTAGATTGTTTTGATAAGAAATATTGAGTGCTGATCTATTACTGCAATTTTTGTAAGGTAGAAATGTTAACTCTGGGTAGAAAATTGGAAATGTTTGTCAGACTTGCCATGAGGAATTGTGGGTAAAATTGCATTGTATGAATTTTGACTGAATATTTTAACTTTGTTACATGTAGTCACCTAAATCACATATTGCTCTGCATCCATCATCATGCACTGTCCATTAGCAATTGAACACTTTTGATTTCATCTTGATAAAGTTCTACCATTTCAATTCTTTTCAAATTTGGTATGAAGCATCTCCAGGACAAGGGGGACATAAATTGTAAATTTCAGTAGTCCTTCATCCCTGCGACCTTAGGGGGAGGGCAAAACCTACTGAAAATTAACCAATTTTCAACATTAATTTTCTTCTTGACAACTGGCAGGAAGGCCTTTTCCAAAATTATAGATTTTATGAACCCTGGGGTAGAGGTTCTGACTCCAGGTTTGGGTTAAACTTCAGTTGGCATATAGTGACTGTGCCTAGGTGTAAAATATTTAAATAGCATCTTCTTTAATGCTATTGATACTGAATTGAAACTGAATGAATATTTAGAAGGAGCAGGTAGCCCTTTACCAAAATTGTAAATTTCATGATCCCAGAGGTAGAGGTTTTGGTAACAGGATGGGGCCAAAGTTCATCAAGAACTTATAACCCCTGATTCAGAAGCTGAAAGCTTGCTTAATCCTTATGATGAAGATTTTGATATAAACGACATGTATTGCTCTCAAGTACAGGACAGGCTGGCCAAATTGGAGCTTAAAGTTATACAGAGGAATATGTAAGAAAATTCATTAAAAATCTTCTTGAGAACCCTGTTGAGAGTTTAGTTTGTCAAGTCAAATGCAAACATTCTCATAGTGTAGTTTCAGGTTTGTTCAAATCCTAATCCTGGGGTAAAGGTGGGACCACATCGAGTTTTGAAGGTTTACACGAGAAACTAACAGCTCAACATATTTTGATATTTAGAAATAGTTCCTGGTATTGGCAAGTAAAAATGTGGAGTAAACTCTAATATACATTACAGAGAGTTAAATTATATATGGACATAATTCCAAGTTATTGTGGCAAAGAGGATTTTTGATCAATGGGAGATCAAACCTGGGACCTTTGCATTACAGATAGGTTATATCTACCTACTGAGCTATCCAGGCCAATATACAGAGTGTGGTATTATTACACTTATTAATGTAAGATATTAACTTATTTCGAAAATCATACAAGCACTCTTCATATATGGAAGAGATGAAAAAAAAGTTTTAGAAACAAATGGCAGACATGTTGCGTATAAGCTTAAATGGCAGACATATTGTGTATAAACTTAAATGGCATTTGTACACATTTGGGTTATCATTTGTCTGTTCTGAGTAACACAGAGATTCACTTAAATATCAAATTTTATTTGATGTTTGAAAATTTATTGTACTTAGTAAAAAAAATTTGAAATATTTTGCATAGAGCTCTTGGTTTGTCTTTCTACTTCCTGTCAGTTTTAAGCTAGGACCTTTAAAGGGAACGTAGGGTATAAAAAAATATTTTCACATTTCAAATACTAAATATTTACTAATTAAGTCCACTGGTTATTTCCATTTGATTGTAATCTGTTGTGTAGAAATCGGCTATTAAATATAGCTACACATCATCTGCTGGAGGCTGCCATTTTGCAAGATAAAGTTATCACCAACTTCACAATTAACACACCTTACAAAAGCTTGTGATTGGCATATATATTATGTTACCATTTTTGGTACTCTTGTTTATAAAAATATGATAATGTTGCATTCAATGGTAGATCTATGAAATTTATACTGGTATACAACAAGTATGGAAAAAGCAAACTTATTGTGGTGATTGAAGTTGAAATTTTAAGGTATCTGAATCACCCAAGAATGACAGGTAGTGCTCTTTAAAGTTCTCCATCGACCTAGAATGTACATAAATATTTAAATCTATCATCAATTCCTAACTACACAGATATTTGTGTCCTCCATTGGTCTTCATAAGACATGACAAAGTGACTTTGACAAGGGGCCAGTCCCAAATCCAACCTAGAATAGTGCAGAATTTGCAGCTTTTTGATTGTTGTACAAAGGACTGGAAACTGCACAGATAAATGTATTGAAAAGTGATAGGGTGCAAAATATGCCTACTGGAGATGACCATTTAATGTAAAGAGGTCAACGGTTGTATTAGAGGATTTCAGAAATTTTACTTTATCATGGTAAATATTTCCTTGAAATATATGAAAATGCTTATTTCACATTGTTTTCTTGACATGACACTTTGTTGAAATATATAGATGTTTTGAGTTGAATTAAATTTGATAGAATATACATGAATACTAAAATTCTGTTTTTCTTTAAGTTAAATGAAACTTTAAAATGTAATTACAAATGTTATATCTACTCACAGCTGTGCTATAAATGATCCTCAGTGTATCCAGTTGGCTGTATGCTAAATAAAATGATATATTTGTTATGAAGAAAACCTGTTTAGACCACATAGTTGTCTAACCCACAGCACGAAAAAAATGAGTTTTTATTGTGGATGAAAAATGGGAAAATGTTAGCTTTACATTTAAGGAGAACTTTCAACTGATTGTTTCACATAAAAGTCGCAATGGCTGGGTTCGGATTTGATCCCTTGGACAATTTTGATACTGAGGTAGTTTTCTTTCTTTGGTTATGATCTGTTGGAGAGAAAGTCTGATTCTAGTTCCTTTCCCAGAGTTTTCGAAAACTGACAGTTCAGAGGTTTTGTCCACTGAAAAGTCTTTCAGACCTGAAGGAAGTGGGAGTTATGTTTCATTGTTTAGACTGGTAGATTTATTGTTTGTGCATGAATGGATGCAGTGCATAATGATGATGTCCATTTTGTATTTGTTAAGAAAGAAACATAGAACAGCCATGGTTGGGTTGATGCAGGCTGACCTAGGACTATTATAAATGCATTTATTTTATATTTGCAGGCTGGTGGATTAGAAAGAACTCGTAGATTGCCCAAGATCCAAGATGCTGATAAAGAGTCCATGTTTGGTTATGTACATGCAGTGTCAGGACCTGGTAAGTCAAAAGTAGAGACTGAAGTCATATATCAGCAAAAAGGTCTGATGATTAGTAACACCCGTCCCCCCACCCCTTCTCCTCCTTCAGTTCAAGGGTTCGTCATTTTCAATTTCTAAATTCCAACAGTACTAATTTCCTGTGTGTTTTCTGGTCATTTCTGAATTCTGTTAGTGGTAATGGCTTCAGGGAAATGTGGGTGTGTTTTTGCCCCTATTGGCAGTCTTGAGTCTCAGTCTTTTTTGATAGGCTTCATAAATACAATGTAGCTACATATGTATACAAAGAAAAACATTACACAACAACCTATCTATCAAGGATGGTATGAAATTGAATTCTTGAAACATTATAGAATATAGAGTATGTTTCTCTACCTATGTAACTTACAATTGAAGATATTGATATTTTCATGCCCCCATGGCTTTAGTCAGAGAAGGGGGTATATTGTTTTGCACCTGTCCTTCTATCACAGGCATCGGCATAGGGTACCTAATTTGTCCAGCTAATCCCTCCAGGACCTATAGATTTTAAGCTAGAACCTTTATGATATACTAAGGTAGCATACATTGATCAGGGTTTGATTTTCTTGAAATTATCTACATGTGACAGGATATTGAACATTGTCATTCTTCAGACTGCAATATTAATGTTCATATTTGTTTTTACTTCCTCTTATATTTGACCCCCCCAAAAGAATCATTTTTGAAAAACAATGCAATATAAACTATCCTACGTTATGGAATGCAGGGGTATCAAACTTCGATATCAGTGTGTTTTAAATCTAGATATTTATGTTTTGTTCACTTTGTGCAATCCTTCCACTATGTTTGTTCAGTTTGTTATATTATGCATTTACATGAAATAAAACCCCACCTTATTTCAGTACATCTGCAGTGAAATGCAAACAACAAAGGACTAAGACATGCATGTGTATGCATGTTCATTTTAGGTGGTGAAATATTAGTTAATGTATTTTGCTAATATGACATTTACATTGCTGTCACATGGTGTGATTTACTGCAATAGCTTTTAGGTAAGAAATTCAGAGAGAGAGAAAAAAACAACACACTTACTGCTCAAGGTGTAAGATACACCCTTGAGAAAGCATTTAATGTATTCCTTGTATGTATATGAACTTGATTCATCCAGGATATGCAGAATGTTTTTAGTATAACATTTACAGAATTACTAAAGATTTTGTTGGCTTTGCATACAGGTCAGGATATATATATATATATATATATATATATATATATATATATATATATATAAACCCAGAAAATCCACACAAGAAGTAGAATTTGTGTGTGTTAAATATTTACAACTAACCCCCACCCTAAAAAAATCCACCTTCAAGAAGAATATGGTATTATCAAAATGCATGCATGCATACTTCCTTCTAATATTTGAAAACATGCATTAGAGTTACTGGAGTTTTGTGTGTCAGTTTTTTTTCAAAAAATTTAATTGTACTGAAGTGTATGTGTGTGTTATTTTAATTGAATTGAATTTGTGTTTCCTTTTCAGTGGTCACTGCACAGCAGATGGCTGGAGCTGCTATGTACGAGTTAGTGCGTGTAGGTCACTCAGAACTGGTGGGCGAAATTATCCGATTAGAGGGAGACATGGCTACCATCCAAGTATACGAGGATACATGTATCTTTTTGAAAAGTTTTTAAAACAAGAAAACCAGTAACAGTTTTATTCTCTTGCAACAAGTTACAGAAGACATAGTAACTTGCTCATATATGTGTTTACACGAGTATATGTATTTGGACAATGTTGTTGACGCCTTGTATAATTTTGATTTAGGAAACAGGGAGAGGAAAGTACTTTATACTAGTATTGATTCATAATACAAGTACAGTAAACATGCTTAGAGCAAAGTGCTGGGGATGAACAATCTTGATTCATTATAAACATGTTGTGCTATATCCAGTAAGTTGATAGTATGTTTTAAAACTAATGGGAATGACAATCACTTCACTGTAAGCATGAATTCATTATAAGTGTGTTCGCAGTAACTGTCTTTTACTGTATTGATTAAGTGAATCTGTGGGAATGCTTTGCTTTGTGATACCATTATTGCTTTCACCTTTAATGAGGTGAAGATGATACTTCAGACACACAACAGAAGTGCACTGTACAGAAAAATTCCCATGACTGTGTAGTTTTGTTTATTTTCCTTAAATGTGTTCAGCTGGTGTGACTGTTGGTGACCCAGTATTGAGGACGGGTAAACCTTTATCTGTAGAACTGGGACCTGGTATAATGGGCTCCATCTTTGACGGTGAGTACCACTGATTTTACAGGATATCAGACAGTACATAAAAATAGTGTGAATACTTTTCTAATCCGGACACAATGAGTACCACTGACTCTACACAATGTCAGACAGTACGTCAAAATACTGTGAATACTTGTCTAATCCGGACACATTTGGGACAAGATGAAATCTTCAAATTGGATAACATCTGGTATAAAGAGAATTTTTAGGGTTGAATTTGAAGTTTTCATGTTGAAATACATGACGTACGTTTACAGTTTACACAACATATTGGAGTGCACTAAATCCTAATAAGAAAGACAAGTTTCACTGTACATGTATATACATATAAGATTATAGAAACTTGGGAAAGGTGGCATTGATCTATCTGAAATACTATCTAATATGTACATGAACATTGCAGTGGAAAAGTGAAAGGAAAATATAATTTCTTGAACGGAACTTAACAATTTTAGTTTGGACATATGGAAACATAAATATATATCATTTTATCTGATAGTAAAAGAATTAATTTTAGAATGTAGACTGTGATCAAAATGAAGAAATACAGTTTGTGAATGAGTTGGTATATAATTTCAGGTATTCAGCGTCCTCTAGAAGAAATTAACAAACTGACACAGAGTATCTACATTCCAAAGGGTATCAACACACCAGCTCTGGACAGGCAGAAGAAATGGGAGTTTGAACCATATGGAAGCATCAGAGTAAGCCCCCAGAGATAGTGTGTAAAACCAGGGCTACATAGATCTATTTAAATCGGGGTTTCATTTCAAATTCCATTAAGACTGTTCCTTGCAAGTACCTGATAATGATCAGTCTTTGTTCATCTTTTTTTCCCTCTCCACCAAATCTATTCTATATGTATACAGTATTCCTCCAATAAAGCTGTATACAGTATTCCTCCAATAAAGCTGTATACAGTATTCCTCCAATAAAGCTGTATACAGTATTCCTCCAGTAAAGCTGTATACAGTATTCCTCCAGTAAAGCTGTATACAGTATTCCTCCAATAAAGCTGTATACAGTATTCCTCCAATAAAGCTGTATACAGTATTCCTCCAATAAAGCTGTATACAGTATTCCTCCAATAAAGCTGTATACAGTATTCCTAAGATAGAACTGTTTGCAGTATTCATCAGATGTGGTATACAGTATTCCTCAGTTAATCTTGGCACTATTTCTTTTCTTTCTGACACAGATTTCAGAATGTATGTAAAAAATGAATACGATGTATAATATATATATATTTTCTGATGGCAGGTTGGCAGTCACGTGACAGGAGGTGATGTGTATGGTATGGTGTATGAGAACATTCTGGTCAAACACAAAATCATGCTTCCCCCTAAAGCTAGAGGCACAGTGACCTGGGTTGCTGACCCTGGCGAGTACGACGTCAATGTAAGTATTACACTAATATCGTAGAATTAAAGCAGGTCTCTGAAAAACATCACCCTCACAATTCACAAAAACAAAATAGTAGATTGAAATGTGCACATTGTGATGGAGAGTATATGTATAAACAGAATTTGATTCTAAATACAATACTCTGTACATGTGCATTTATCACAGAAAAATAGAGGGTTTATGGCATGTAAGCAGAATTTTTAGGGAGGATTTAATTTTGGCATGATTAGCTAGTGATGATATCGCTAAAATTAAATATCGCTAATAATTTATTCCATATCAGAGGTAATAATTACCTTTCCTGCAATTATAAAGTCACTCTCGCTGAATATATATACCAATTTTCATGGAAAAATCGCTAAATTTGTGTCTTGCTAAAAATTCCACTTATATGGTATAGGTAAAGTACTCTAACGTTCTGTGTAATTTCCATGAAATATGTTAAAATTGCAGAGTACATGAACATATACCAGATAGCGGGGTTTTTCCGCCTGGTGTTGAATTTGGCTTATTTTAGCACTTATATAGCTTACCGCCAAAATTTCCCTCACCAAATATGCACCCAATTGCAACTTCAGTATTTGCAAGAGAGATAACTCATCCTTGTCTGTCTAAATTTATTCCGCTAAAATCATTAGCATACCTTTGATCCAGCAAATCGCCAAAATTTAGACCTGGGGAAAATACCTGCTATACGGTATATACTTGGATGTTACATTTTCTTTCTCTATGTGTGAGTAAAATTTTTGGGACATTTTTAGGACATTGTGTTGGAGACTGAGTTTGATGGAGAGAAGTCCAAGTACACTATGTTACAAGTCTGGCCAGTCAGACAGCTGAGACCAGTGACTGAGAAACTCGCCGGAAACCACCCACTGCTCACCGGACAGAGAGTGCTCGATGCACTGTTCCCGTAAGTTGTTATTCATGATCAACAATTCCTCTATTAGATGGTATAACGTTTCCAGTTTCAATCATTAAAAAACCCAGCATATTTTCTCGCAGTGGACAATATTACACTGAATGGGATAAAATTATATGGAGTGAAACAATTGATTTAATATTTAAGTGAGATCTCTTAAGAAAACAAAATGGAAGCTTTAATTCATTGTATATGCTTTGATTGTAAAATATATAAACTGATTTTGTTGTCTACTACATTCTGTTTGACTGATGGAAAGCTTTTTTTTTCAGCTGTGTACAGGGTGGAACCACTGCGATCCCTGGGGCTTTCGGCTGTGGTAAGACTGTGATCTCGCAGTCCTTGTCCAAGTACTCCAACAGTGATGTCATTGTCTACGTTGGATGTGGTGAACGTGGAAATGAAATGTCTGAAGTATTGAGAGATTTCCCAGAGGTATGGTTCATCTTTTACCTTGTAGCCATGAATCTTTTATTGACTCATTTGAACACAATAAAACAAGTCGTAGGAATTAGGTGTGTTTTCCACAATTTGTTCTTGTTTGGTCCATAGTCTGATAGTTTAAGTGACACCAGGTTGAATTTAT
>NC_079165.1:39521891-39584391 GCF_947568905.1 Ostrea edulis
TCAGAGTGAGGGCTATATAGATTTTACAGTTTTAGTTGTTGGGTAAAACTTAACTACCCAGTACATTATTTTTAAATGTTGGGCATCTTGTTTCAAGATCAAGACTTCATGAGTGGTTTTTTTTTGATGAATTTGTTGTCGATGAATGCAAATCAGTTGTACACTTCCTTAGACAAAACATTCCATATTTCATTCACACGTGTATGTACATCATGTGTACCGAGCCAAGGTGTAGATTTTTTTATGTTAATTTTAAGTTTTGACAATGAACAAACATTTCCTTTATAGATGTAGTTTGCAGATCACAGAATTTTATTCAGTTTGCAGATTGTGCATCAACTTAAAAAAAAAATGAACGACAGAGGTTGAGTCTTTGTATCTGATATTATTTATATAAAACATTTGTAATTTTTAATCATTGTTTGTGATAGAAACTTGTAAATTTATTGAATTTTTTAAGGGTACAATATAAATCATATTGATAGTGTATTATATATATATAGACATGTGATAGCCTTTTCTGTAGCTCAGTTCATTGTAAAAACTTTGGAAAATCCATTATAAATCTATGATTTAAAATACTGTATATGTTAACCAAGAAAATAAAATAAATATGCAGATATTTGCTCATTAGTCATGTTATGGTAGTTGCTTTAATAGTATATTCAGCAGTCACTGTATTCTGTTCTAATGACTGATAATGACAATGGTGCCACAAAATTGGCAGTACCATACTCCATGTATATAAAACAAAGTACCAGTCCCCAGTGCATTTATAAGCATTATATGTCAATGCAGGAAGAGACTAATCCAAGCATACAGTAATTTACTCAAGCAGACCAGTCGCGGTGGCTCAGTGGTAGAGCTTTTGCTTCATAACCAGGTACGAGTTTGAGCCCCGCTTATGCATATACCATAACGGAGTCAAACCAATGGCAAAAACATTAGTAATTGCCCCTTCACCAAATGCTCGGCATCAAGGAGTGAGAATTACTGATCTTTTGGATAGGACCATAAAATCAGATCCTGTGCCACAGCAGGTGTTGACTGGTTAAAAACCTTCAATGTTATCGCCCTGGGCACAAAGCATAGGTCTAAATTTGTGAAATTTCACCGACAGATGGTGATGTTTCAATGAGTGAAAAATTCTCAAAGGGGCAGAAAACACACAAGCACACTAACCCATACACATACTAACTTGCCCCAAGTACACATTGATTTACCCGTAAACATAATAACCTGCCCAAACACACAAACTTATCAGTACCCAGACACACACTGACTTACCCAAATGTACATTAACTTATCCAAGCACAAAGTAACTTGCCCAAGCACACACTAACTTGCCCAATCACACACCAACATTCCCAAACACACACTAACTTATCCAAGCAAACACTAACTTAACACACACTAACAGTAAGTAACTTGCCCATATACACATCAACTTGCCCAAGCACATACTAACTATCCATGTGCAAACTACGGCAAGCTGTTCATGCACACACCAACAGTACACACATCCAGCCACCTACATACAGAAGCATCACTCAATTCTTCCCACTATTACTGTATGGACTTGTTCTTGTAATAATAATACTTGCTGCTATAAAAGCCTTTACAATGCTTAACACATTTGGAATTGAGGATTGTATCTGAACTGAGGTAGTCCGTATATATAAATGTTTTACAAGCTGTGAATCAGATGCACAATAAAAACTAAAAATGTTTATTCGGTATACATGATGTATATGTACATACATACATAAATACCAAGGATAACCCATGAAAGTTCGAAAGCTTATTTCCAATGGGGTCCTTTGATGCACGGATGTTTGCGCTAGGGGGTCATTCATGTGGGAGGAAACTGGAGTACCCGGAGGAAAACCACATGTCCGAGCGGGCGAACGCCAATTATACCCTCTCACACATAACCACTGCCGATCAAGGGGATCGAACTCGGGTCGCAGCGGCGAGAAGCCAGAGTGCTACCTCTGCGCTACCCGGACACCCACCATTTAAGAGATTTTTGGTCCAAGTCCTATAATGCTGAATTAAAATCTCCACAGGACAGTAATTACCACAGAAACTTTAAATTGGCCATAACTCTTGAATGGATGGTAATAGGGTTTTCATATTTCACAGGTGCATTCCTTGTGACAAGACTTTTCTTTAGGTAGCAAAACTTGACTTTGAAAAACTTTTATCTTGCATGTAGGTCATAACTTTTATGAATATAGTGATATGCTTTCATATGTCACATGATTGTGTATTTCCTTGTTACAAGACCTACATGTATCTTTGGGGTACTAGAATTACTTTGCTGTCATATGGGGACATCAAGGTTTCACAAACACATCTTCTGAATATTTTTTCTTTCAGAAAATGCCCTTTGTTCAATGGTTTGCTCTTTCTTTTCTGCTCTCACAGTTTAAAAGTTAGGGTCTTTGTAAATAACTTGAAGAGGTGCATAGTGCAAGAATTTTGAATCTCAACAATTTTTAATTGTCTTTGATTTTTTAAATATTTACAGGTTGTTGAACTTGGTCATATTTGGGGAAATATTTTACAGACAGAACTCTTTGGTTTGTATATCTACCTCTTGTCACAGCTCAGGCTAAGACTCTTTATTCATACAATGCATAGAAAATATGTCACAGCCTGATGATGGACGATACTACCTGAAGCAAAGTTCTACAAATTATGGGTTAAGAAAAACACCCTATGTAAGCATTTTCATGTACCATTTGCAGTACTCTTGTTAAATTTAGAATAGCAACGGAGTTGCTTTAAGAATCTTGCACAAAACACACTTCATGTTGAAAAAATAGCATAAATGTCAATTTTGATGGCAAATAAAACCCTTCACGTGTAGTCTTTTTCAGCAATTTATGACCATGATGTATAAAATATGACAACATATTAACAGATGAGAATATTTCAACGATGTTTTATCACAATTTCTTCCGAGAATGAGAACTGTTCAGCCTATCATAATGAAGGAAAGGAATAACAGGTGCTCTGTCCTTTGGGTAGTTAGGAAATGTTGCTTGGTACCAGCTGTGTGCAAAGTGTCCAGCCAAAGTCTGGTTCACAAAAACAAATAGCCAGATAGCATTGCACACTGAATGTCTCCACCAGAACATGGCGCAGTACACACTATAGATCAGTATTTCCATGAAGAAATGAGGACAGGAGCAGTGATTGAATAAATCCCCCACCGGCATCAGATGCTTGTCTGTGACTACTGATCCTAAAATACAGATACAAGATCTAGCAATGTCTCCTACTGTAACAAAGAACCTTTACACAGTAAAACATGGCTACAACAAACACACTTATAATGAATTCATGCTTACAGTGAAGAGATTGTCATTCCCTGTAGTTTTAAAACACACATATTATGAACTTGCCGGTATGGATACAACGAATTACATTTATAATGCTTCAAAATTGCTCATCATTAGCACTTCACTATTAGCATATTTAAATGTACAGTAATGGCTGATTTAAACACATAGATAAAAGTTCTCTTTACAAGAAACATAACCCTACAATTTGTCAAATCAACATGCAATCTTCTTCATGTAGTAGAGATTTAAATTTATCATGAACCCCCAGCAGGGTCTGGGAGGGTCACAAAGGAGTGTGAAGATTTACAGGGGAAAAAATCAGTAAATTCTTTTTAAAAATCGTTTTCTCAGGGACCATATAATGCAATTTGCATTTCAATATGCAAACATTTTCATTTAGTGTAGATACAAATTTGTTAACACCTTAAACTCCAGATTCAGTGCCACAACAGGTGTTTAATAATTTGATATAACAATGCAGGACCACGATGGGAATTTAATAATTCAAAATAAGAATACTATATATATATGTATATTCATAGGTTATTGACTACATATTGGGAAAGATGTCCGCCTAGGTCGTTGAGCAGGAAAAGGGACCAAGCTTGCGATCACGTATGCCTCAATGCAATGACTGAGGTCAGACACAATCCATGATATTCAGTCAATAACCTTTTTATTACATATATTTCAATTTCTAAGCTCTTTTAATTTTAGAAGCACCTATTTGTTCACAATTTTGGTATTAGACAAAATATTTACGACGAACATTATTTGTAAACTGATATGTCATCCCAATCATAGCAAGCAGATATGATGTCATAATTGAATTAAAGTCAGTGGGTATTTTATAGTAAGTAAGAGTTTGAGTACACTCTGGAGAATTTATAGGGAAAAATAGAAAAATATGCGAAGAAATAGAACATAAGTAAAGAATAAATATTTAGTCATAGTTTTAAAATTCGTCCATTCTACTGTGCCGTAGACTACCTGACAATTATTGAACTGACCTTGTTTATTGCGTCTTAGACTAGCCAAGATGTTGTTCAATGCATGCTGTTTGTAGCTGCTGTAGATGAACATAAATATCAAGAGGTAATTATACCACTGAAGGTCATTCCAGACTGCACCTGTAACAGAAAATACCCACAATTCAATGTTACCATACTGCACCTGTAACAGAAAATACCCACAATTCAATGTTACCATACTGCACCTGTAACAGAAAATACACACAATTCAATCGGATGTTACGATTCTGCACTTGTAAATACACACAATTCAATGTTAAACAAAAAGCAAAACGATGTACTGTATCAGCTAAGGCTTTTCCCCAGGCAATAGCTAGTGACTAATCAATCATTTTATCACGGTAAAGTTTGCTTATTTTATAGGCAACACACATATACTGTTATCAACAGCTAATTATCTTATTTCAAATCATTCAAATTGTTCTAATAGCACTGACTAATCTCATTTGGTTTATGAGAAATCTAGATTAACAGTCTAAATTCGAGTTTTTGTTATTTAGGAAAACAAAAAGCAAAAACTGCAGTTCCTGATTTCAATCAACAAGTAGCTTCCTTTTCTGGTGCAAAATATTTATGTAAGATGAACTTTTAAAAATTCAATTAAACCACACATGTGACCCATATACTCATTAAAGCATATTTGTATGGTTAACATTTTAAGAAAACAGTGTATGTGTATATGGAACTCTATTTATGAAGAAAACTGTCCTCATTTCTCATGCATATTTATGCATACTTTATTGCTATCGCAGAAAAGTTTATTACAATTACTAGCAGTGCTTTCATCGTCATGAACAAGACTGCATTAAATTACTGTATGCGTATATTGTATATATAATATACGTTAATGAAAAACGAAAAATAGACCCCCTCCCAAAATCAAATTTCAACGCACATGCTTTCATTTAAAAATCCTTAGTCTGTGCTGAAAAATGTTCCCACTCGTGTGCGGTGATAACCTTATCGTAGATCTTTTCTCCATCCGTTCATTGCATTGTGACGTCAAATATTTTGACTGCAACAGATAAACATCACGAATGCTGTATATTTCATTTCTTGCCACTTAATGTTCGCTGGTCTTAGTATACTTGATATATCAGCCTGTTTAGATCACCTAGTAATGCAAGGTTTCCGAGTTTGATCTCCGATTAATCCATTATAAATTATTGGCTACAATAACTTAGTACATGTAATATCCATATATACAACATTTTGCAACACATAAAATCTGACTTTACACTCTTACTTGCCACAACCAGCAACAATCAAAATATGCTACATGTACCTCTAAAACAAACCTGGTAACAAGTGTCACAAAAAATTATACATGATTGAGAAATTATACCCTATTGATACCCCCCTATTGAGAAACGTCATGATGAACCTGAAGATATCATTTCAGTGCTACTAACCAAATCGAAGTGATTTCTCCTGCATGACTGAGACAACACTGACTCCTTGAAGGCAGTAGAAGATGATTCCTGTGAGGTAGATGATGATGCTCATGGTGCTGGGAGAGTAGCTGTTGATGTAGATACTCTCAATTAGTCGTCTAATCATTTGAATCTCTCCCATCAACAGAACCAAAATAATCTGAACAGGGGGAAGTAACTCTGTAAAAATTGTGTAACATAACATGCATCAAGTACTTGAAACAGTCACATCATTTTTTGTTGTTTTCTATTTCTTCGTCTATCATTTTCAAAATATATCTGAATTCATAAACAAATCCCCTACATTACTCACTTGCGATGTTACATTTTCCCATGTAAAATTTTAAACCCCTACTGTGACCCCAACTTTGGTTCCAGGAATTGTAAATATACTTGAATCTCCATGGCAATAGGATGCTAGCATATATCAACTTCACAAACTGTTGCCTTGTGGTTTTGGTCAAGAATTTTTTTAAGGTATTTGTCCTATGTAAAACTGTGACCCATATGTAAGGATACTTGCATAATCATGAATTTGACAGATTGCATTCTAGTACTTCTGTGAAAAATTAACTCAAAGAATTTTCTTATACATGTATATTCCTACGTAAAATATTAAAGCCCTGGTGTGGCCCTATCTTGTCTACAGGGTTCACAGCTCCAACAAAGTTGAATCCACATAATAAGTAGAAAAGAAAACAGCTTTCAGGAAAGTTAACAATTTTCTAACTCAATGGTTCTTGAGATGGATTTTGAAACAACCATTCCCATTCTCATTATTTCTCAATCAACTCCCATTAGATAGATGGGCCTTTCATTTGAATGAACTTGAACCTTAAATCCCCAAGGATAACTTGTAGAAAGTTTGATTGAAATTGGCCCTGCAGTTCATGAGAATGTACAAGTTTATTACTGCCAAACAGATGTGACATCAGACAAAAATTGATCAGTTAAGCTAAAATATATCGTGGTTTTTCATTTAATAATGTATAATCTTCATCCATTATTAATCCTATAACATTAAGTCATGAAAACCACTAACATAGCATTTTTTAAAGTAGTTCAAAGATAATTTTTAAAGAGTAAAATTGCATAAGATTAACTTATTACCAGCTCGGGATGCTGGGATTCTAACATAACTCAGTATCAGAGATACTTCCTTAGGAAACTCATCTGCTATAAAGACCGAGTGAACCATCACAAGAAGGACAGGGGTGTGAACAACAAGTCCAGCTGCATAAAAGTGAAAGAACCATCTGCAAACACAATTTTCCCTTGAGGTTAGACACAATATTATATTCAATAGCTTATTCTAAATATTAGAATATATTGGAAAGATAACTAATTATTCATACATAATATATCTTATTACACATTAGCGATAAAGTAAATCTACTTCAGCTAGAAAGAATGCATTAAGCATCAGTGATTCAATGCATGTGCACCTGATTTTCCCAATTATGATATCCAGAAGAAATCCCTGGTAAATTTTTTTAGATTCAGAATGAAAATCATGATTTCTGCTACATCCATATAAAGATGTGTATGCAACAGGAACAGATTTAGCCTCTGTTGCAGATTGGGACTATTGGCATGGTCAACAGTACTCCAACAAGTTAGAGCCTCGGTTAACGTCCCTTATACAGGCCTAGTCCAAAGACTATTTCTACCAACGTAGCTACTTATTGCTACCTAGGTATTTAAACCTTCTCCAGGTAGCTATTTTTACCTACTTAATGCAGGAACGGCGCAATATGGTGTGTACCAAATTTCTTGATTCACTTACACTGACGATGAATACCACAAAAATATTGGGCAAAAAATGATTACTTTCTAACCTTTAAAATTTGCATCAATAACTACACCCAGTTCCATTTTCTAGGAGCTTAGGATCAAAGCTACGTGATAAGAAGTCTAGAACGTCTTACAAATCTGTATTAATTTAAAGTTTACCTTCATGCAGTTTTACATTAAAGGTTTTTGGGTTAATTTTCATGCATTTTCTCTACATTCCCCACCAACGTAAAGTATTCAAATTTACAACTCTGAATTTTGCCGTGCACAACATGATACACGAAATGACTAACCTGTTTAATTTTTTATTGACTATAAGCACAGGCACCCGAAGTATGGATATTACTACCCCCTCCTTTTTTTCCCCATAATTTTTTGGTGGCAATAATTTCTCTGAAATGTATGAATTCCCATTATTATTTATTTATATTTTTAAAAACAGGTAAAAGTAGGTAGAAGTAGGAGAGGGGGATAGGAAAGACCGAATATAAATAAACCCTCGTTCCCACAGAAATTAGTAGAAGTAGCTACTTTTGATATGTAGCCTTGTAGGTTTAAATACCTAGCTATCTAAACTGCTAAAAGAAATAACTTACTTTATCATACTGGAAAGCTCCCTCCCCCTCTCTCTCTGAGTCTCTCTCTCTCTCTCTTCTCATTTACATGTGACATTGTCACAAATTTACCTTTTGGGGACTTGCAGAAAATTTGATGTCAAGTTGTATTCTTCCGAGTTACGAAGCTTTCCAAATATATACAAATTTAAAATAAAATTTGTTCGCAGTTTTCTGCTAGATACAACTATGTAACCTAGAAATATCGCAAATGCCAAACATAACCACACATAACAAAGATAAACCATTATACTGTACACTATCAATCTACTTAGTCTCTTCAGACTGAGCAACGCAGAGATAAATGTACTTTCACTTTCTCTTTACATGGACTTTCGTTTTTGTCACTTTTAAATAGACAATGTGATCGTAAACTATTCGTACAGTATGTTCTTGACGCATGCAAATCATATATTTCTCATTTAGATATTTGTTCGGTCAATAATTCTTAAATATTATGTATCTATCTTTAAAATATATAATGCTTTAGTCAATAAATAATTTTTATTGACTATAAGCACAGGCACCTGAAGTATGGATATTACTACCCCCCTTTTTTTCCATAATTTTTTTGGTGGCAATAATTTCTCTGAAATGTATGAATTCCCAATCTATCTCATCCCTCTTTCGATTCATGTAGTCGTTTCACGCATTTTGTAAGCTTTAGAGATTGGCCTTCTTCTGGTATAATAAAATACAAAAAATTTATTATACCGGTAGAAGGCCAATCTCTAAAGCTTACAAAAAGCGTGAAACGATTACATGAATCGAAAGAGGGATGGGATAGACTGAGAATTCATACATTTCAGAGAAATTATTGCCGCCAAAAATTTTTTTTTTATGAAAAAGGGTGGGTGGGTGGGTGGTAGAAATATCCATACTTCAGGTGCCTGTGCTATAAGTAACTCTTCAATTGATTATAAAATAGGTTATTTGATTCATGACTGACTCATGGGTTTTCGCTACTTTGGTAGTGTACAATTTGTATTTATATGCATACCCTATTAATTCATATTTCTGTCACCACTTGTCAAATGATTATGCCGACTTGTCAAATTAGCCATTGTTAAAAAAAAGTAGGTAGAGTTAAAAAAGTAACCATAACAAGAGACCAATGGGCCACATCACTCACATGTCGAGTCCCGTGAGTTTTAAAAGATTTTTATATCAATCTTTATTCCAATAATTTTTTTTTTTTTTTTTTTTTTTTACTTTATGTTGTGCATGGGCCTCAAAGGATCACAGTATAACTGAAAATGAATTCACATAACTCAGAGATGCCTCAACACCAATATGACTAACATGATCTTGCTGTTCTGGATAAGACCAAGGTCACAAGGTCATATATTATGGTATGACCTAAAGGGTGACCGCCCAGTATTCCGACGGTCCGATAGTCCGATGGCCCGATAGTCCGACGGTCCGGTAGTCCGACACTCCGATAGTCCGACGGTACGGTAGTCCGACGGTCCGATAGTTCGAAACTCCGATAATTTGTGTCCACATATATAAGAGATCGCTATGTAATAGGCAGCAGAAAACAGGATTAAGTGCCGTATGCCAGAGCGATTTTTTACGTCACAAGAGCAAAACATCGCACAGTGGGAAAACTTTGAACGGGTTTGACCTACATCGGGTACCTGTAAAGTGCGAAACGAAACGAAACGAAATCTACCGAAACGTAACCCACCGAAACGAGACGAAACCCACCGAAACGAGACGAAACAGATTGTATAACCGACCTCTATTAATTATAATAATTAAAAATGGTGTATAACCGAACTCTATTAAATATAATAATTAAAAATGGTATCTTAAGCCCCTGTTAAAGTTACCACATATAAATAAAATTCGCCTCCCCATTGATGCAAGCTTTCGGCTTGACAGATACAAAGTTTTAAAAGTTGGAAGGGGGTGAGTAAGCACAAAGTTCATATCCGAAGTTAATTGAATACCATGTACAATGTAGTTTCGGATCCATAAATTTCAGAACAGAGGGTTACAGTTCGGTATAAATACACGTTTCAGTATTTTTTGCTCTAAAGACAAATCTATATATACATGTGGATATTGTGTATTTGTATGTAGTATATCAAACGGCGGATTCTGAGTTTGTCTTAATTCCCGTTCTCTTTGTAATTTCTGCTTCCCTTGTTCATAAGGCTTTTGAGTTTACAAAATGCTGACCTCCTCCTGATATTATTGCATAAAAAATTCTGTTTTCCGTCCCGTTTTCAATTCCCCGTCCTAGCAACACCACAAATGTATAGAGTTATATTTAGATTCACTACATATCAATAATAATTTTTAATAACACATGTATATATATTTTACCGAATTGCATTCATGCAAGGTGAAGATAACGAATAGTGATCAATCTCATAACTACAAAATAGATAGTTGGGCAAACACGGACCCCTGGACACACCAGAGGTGGGATCAGGTGCCTAGGAGGAGTAAGCATCTCCTGTCGACTGGTCACATCCGCCGTGAGCCCTATATCCCAATCAGGTAAACGGAGTTATCCGCAGTCAAAATCAATGTGTCAAGAACGGCTTAACAATCGGTATGAAACACGTCAGACAGCATTTGACCCAATGCGAGGTTGTATTGACGAATCAGATCGTTATAACGACCATAGAATTTGCGAAATGTTGACTTCAATCGAGACTGTTGAAACCCCTGTACCATCAACTTGTTTGTCGGTAGCTTACCTCGATATGATATGGTATACTATCTAACTTTTTCCATTATTGAAAGTACTCGCACCTCAGCAGTTAGAGATAAAATAAAAGGTTAAGAGCTCTTCCTGCTTTCAAATTTCTCAGACACCAGTTTCTTAAAACAATGTATCTATGCCCAAAGGTGGATCCAACGCCATCGACCCCACCCCTTGTTTAGTGTGTTTCGCCAGACCTCTGAGACTAGCTGTAACTCTCCGTTCTGAAATTTATGGATCTGAAACTAATTGCACATGGTATTTAATCAACTTCGGATACGTACATTTTGCTTACTCACCACCTCCCCCCTTTCCAGCTTTTAAAACTGTGTATCAGTCAAGCTGAAAGCCTACATCAAAGGGGAGGCGAATTTTATTTATATGTGGTAATTTTCACAGGAGCCTAAGATACCATTTCTAATAAAAGAGTTCGGTTATACAATCTGTATCGTTTCGTTTCGGTATATTTCGTTTCGTTTCGCACTTTACAGGTACCCACCTACATCTACATGTATATATTTCGGCATCGTCCGAAGCCCACGGTTGATTACGCTTCGTTCCTTTCTCCATCACCCGTGGGTTCATTCATTCCTACTCGCTGTGTGTCTGTCTGTCTGTCTGTCTGTATGTCTGTCTGTCTGTATGTATGCTGAATTTAAGGAACATTTTCATCATATATATAGGCTTGTAGGGAGGGCTGACAGCGGATACTCGTCAGGGACGCAGCAACAGGGGGGGGGGGGGGGGGGGGGCTGATCCCTTCCCCACTTTTTAAAATTTTTCCCTTTATTCTTTTTTACATTTTAAAACTCTTTTTGGTTCGGCTGCCCCCCCCCCCCCCCATCCTTTTTGGCTGGCCCACAGCTTCCCCCTGTTAAAAACTAGGCCACGCGCCTGCTCGTGTCCCCTTAACACTTTCAAAAGTAGGGAGTGGGGACAAGAGTATGTATGTGCCCCCTCCTTACACTTCTGGAACCCCAAACGAGATCCTCATCTTTATATCAAATGTTGTTTGATAACATCCTCCCCTTAATTCTAGTGCAGGAAATTTCTGTTCAAAAATTGTTATTTGCTATAAAGAAAGGTATACCATAAAATTGGTATAAAATTCGGATATACAGATTTGTGTTGAAAAACTTGGATAGGCTCTGATTGGCGCATAATTGCATTATTGTTGTCCCATACAAAAATTGATTTCCTTATTGATTGTGTTATGGCCCGTTATACAGAAAATTTTCATTTAATAAACTTTTGCCCGGGGGAGGGGGGGGGGGGGACTTGAGGCCTACTTCAAACTATTAAGACTGAGCAGGGTGTAGGGATTCCTACCATTTTTAGCTTGTTATTTCAGGGGTTGGGGGTGATTATGTAGGTTACCGTCGCCATATATGGAAAATTTTAGAATTGAATCCCATTTTAGCATGTGCCCCAATCTAAGTTTTGTGCTTCCTTACCAACACTTTACGATGTTTGACTACGGCATTGGCGTTGCCTTATAGCTAATAACAAATTCGTCCGAACAAATTGCTAATTCGTCCGAACAAATTACTAATTTGTCCGAACCAATTACTAATATGTCCGAACAAATAGCTAATTCGTCCGAACAAATTGCTAATTTGTCCGACCAATTTTCTATTTCGTCCGAACAAATAGCTAATTCGTCCGAACGAATAATATATTTATATATGGTCTTTCTACGCCGCCGTAAGTTCACACTTGAATGATTTTGGTCAGAAATTGATTGTCTGATTTATAATCAGACCGTGTCGATTTTAGCGGTTTCTGGTAATTTCCATAAAATAATGCCTGACATGAATACATTTTAACTCTATTGATTAAAATTTTTGGTGATGGTCAACATTTCAGACTATCGGACCGTCGGAATATTGAACCGTCGGACTATCGGACCGTCGGAATACTGGGCTTGAACCTAATGTCAGGTCAAACACTTAAAGCAATACAGGCTGTAACTGACGGTATTTAAAAAAAACAAAAAACTATCCAATTATGCATCTGCAAAAACGCCCAATATTGGTATAACTGATATAATTCCCAAGATCTGAAGAAAAATTCAGCAAATAAACAAGGGGAAATTGTTTGAGATCTACCTTGAATAGTTCAAAATAAATATATAGGTAAGATTTTTATTAAAAATAGGTCAAACTTCTAGGTCAAGGTCACACACCATTGCATCATATGAAAAGTATTTCCGTAAATAATGCGACATGTACCAAATATGAAAGCCGATATTTTCCAAGATTTTTCCAATATATTATTATAACACTTTGATCCCCTATTGTGGCCCCATCCGACCCTTGGGAACCATGATTTGCACAAACTTGAAATTGCATTATATGAGGAAGCTTTCATGTAAATTTGAACTATTCTGACCCAATGGTTCTTGAGAATACATGTATATACTCGTATATGACATCTCTACTAGGCTGTACTTAGTGTTACTTGTATGTAAAACTTTGATCCTCTATTGTGGCCCCACCCTACCCCCAGGAGCCAATGATTTGAACATACTTGAATCTGCATTATGTTTGAAAGCTTTCATGTAAATTTGAGCTATTCTGGCCCAGTGGTCCTTCAGAAGATTGACCCTATATTCTAGCTTTAAAAGATTTTCTCGGATGTAAAACTTTGACCCCCTATTGTACATGATGGTCCCAATTATAATATACATTTAACTTAAAAATCTGCACTATGCCAGGAAACTTTCATGAAAAATGAACTTACCTGGCCCAGTGGTCCTTCAGAACGATTTACCAGGCCTATATATACATGGTTTAATAATCCCTATTGTGGCCACATCCTAACCCAGGGGGCCAAAAACAAACTCAAATCTGCACTATGTCAGGAAGCTTTCAAGTGAATATTAACTTTTGGAGTTTTCTGGCCCAGAGGTTCTGAGATTTTTAAATGAACCCACCCTATTTTTGTATTTTCATGATTATCTCCCCTTGAAGGACTGCCCTTCATTTGAACAAACTTGAATAGCCTTCACCCAAAGATGATATGCTTTTTGCCAAGTTAATTTGGTTGAAATCCGCCCTGAGTGGTTCTGAAGATGTCAAAAATGTGAAAAGTTTATACAGAGAAGGCCAACAACGGTTAAGCTGAAAGTTTGCTTAAATGCTTTCATGCCCAAAATGTGCAGTGCATCCACTTATCATTATGATCTGAAAATTTAATATAATGATATGCAAATTAGTATGACCTACATTGTTTCTCCTGCATGGAGCTACTGAAGTAAACAGAAGTTTCATATTTTCAGTTGGACTATCAGAACTGACAGAGCTAGGTCTCAGGACTTCAATCTTTGACAGAGTCTTCTTAGATCCGCCCACTTCACAGGCTATCTATCTATCTTCCTGTAAACAAACTATTGAATAGTTTGTTTATAGAAGACTAGTGTTTTAAATTATATGATATATTTGATTAAAACGTTGAGAATCTGTGACCCATTTACATATACTACAATAATTTACAAGAAAATGATTGATATAAAATATCTATTTATTTAAAAAATACAAACACTGATAAACAGATCACCAGGAAATAAATCCAGCTCACCTGAGATTAAAAGTCACATCTACATTGTTTGATTACATATATGACTCCTAAAATCAAAATCAAAATCATGAAATTATCACATTTTGAGATACCCTCAAGTCTGATTAATTTTAAAAACCTTAAATACATGACCAGATTTGTATATTCAATAATGAAAACAATACAACACTATAAAGAATTATCACATTAATGGACAACAATTCTCGCCCAAAATAAAAATAATTTTATTAAAAAAGTTCATTTGAGATTTATAAAGCTATGTAAACCATTATGAATTTGAAACGAGGTATAACAAGAGACCCATGGGCCACATCACTCACCTGTAAAATTTTGATCCCCTACTGTGGCCCCATCTTACCCCCGGGGACCGTGATTTTTACAAACTTCAATCTGCACTATGTCAAGAAGCTTTTCTGCAAAGGTAAACTTCTTTAGCCTAACGGTTCTAAAGGAGAACTTTTTAAAAAGATTTTTTCTATTTATTAGTTATGTAAAACTTTGATCCCCTATTGTGGTGCAATCCTAACCCCAGGAGTCATGAGTTTCACAAACTTAAATCTGCACTATGTCAGGAAGCTTTCATGTAAATTTCCACTTTTCCGACCCAGTAGTTTTTGAGAGGATTAATATTTTCCCTATATATTTGAATGTGAAACTTTGATCCCTATTGTCGCCTCCTCTTACCCCCGTGGGCCATGATTTTTAAAAACTTGAATCTACACTATGTCAGGAAGCTTTCATGTAAATTTCCACTTTCCTGGCCTGGTAGCTTTTGAGATTTTAAAATATTTTCCCTATATATATTTGTATGTAAAATTTGATCCCCTATTGTGGCCCTATCCAACCCCCGGGAGCTATGATTTGAACAAACTTGAATCTACACTATGCCAGGAAGCTTTCATCTAAATTTCAGCTCTTCTGGCCCAGTGGTTCTATTGAGATTTTTAAATGACCCCACCCTATTTTCGCAAATATCTCCCATTTGAAGGGGCATGGCCCTCCATTTGAACAAATTTGAATACCCTTCACCCAAGGATGCTTTTAGCCAAGTTTGGTTATAATTGGCCCAGTCTGATTAAAACCAGCCCCCCTTCTCCTATCGTCGTCCTGACGCGGATAGAAGAAGGGGGGGGGGGAAAGGGGGGGGGGGCTGGTTTTAATCAGACTGTAATTGGCCCAGTGGTTCTGGAGAAGAAGTCGAAAATGTAAAAAGTTTATAGATGGACACACAACGGACAACAGGCGATCAGAAAAGCTCACTTGAGCTTTCAGCTCAGGAGAGCCAAAAACCAATCAGTATATACACATGTATATATATAAAGCACTAAAATGACCAATGACACATTTTTAACAATCTATTTATTTGTGTCAATGGTAATTTTTAATATATATATATTTTTATAATTTGTGTATTTGACATTGTGTCCATTTTGTGGATACTTTTAGATATCAGGTGTTGTTGGAATCTAGTGCTTTATACATATATTCACTCTTTGAAATGTATTATACAACTATTTATTGGCTATTCGGACAATAGCAAGTTTATTGTCCCCCAAGACAGCAACAATTTCCCAAGGTGGACAATAAAATTGTTATTGTCCAAATAGTCAGTAAATAGGTGTTTTATTATACCAAAGTAGACTATAATTTACTTGTGTCAGACATATCAAAGTAAACTAAATAGAGTTATCAGACTTTAATATCACTGAAAAGAAAACGTGGGAAAGTATAGCACCCGGTAAATAGTTTCGAGACTATTTCCCTAGGGCAGATAGTTCAGAAACTATTCCACGGCTAGCGTTATTCAGAATAGCAAATTATTTTCACCTAACATTTATATAGCAAAAACATTCTGAGGTATAATGAATTGGTATATATACAGTATGGATACAAGTTTTCTCTAAAAATAACCAAATTTTAAAACTGAATATATACAAAATATACACAATTTTTTACTACATGTACCATGATATATTTAAGTAAGAAAAGAGAATTTTTCAAAATGTGTTATTATTAATACAAAAATGTTAAAAGTGGGTACAATTCAAATATTCTGCTATATTGACATTTTAAAACTATATCACTGTGCTAAATAATTTCAAAATACCTTAAAAGAGCAAAATTTAATGTGAGATTTCATGTGTACAAGATCAAGTTTTGTAATAACATATATAGTTCATAAAATAAACAACATAAAAAAATAATTCTGATTTTAAAAAAGAGATTTTGAATAGTGTACAGGTTAAAATGCAGTTGATGAACATTAATTCAGTTAAATACATTCAAAACTTAATGCAGATTGACTGTTTTGCTGATCAGCATTTACATATTAAACTTTAGAATTTACATCACACTTAGTCTCAATGAAAGCATAAATTCCTATTTCCATATAATGAAAGTGGCACATCGTTGGAAATCAGCAAAGGTCGGAATTATCACAGATCATGTTTGAGAGATAAAATTTCAAGATTGACAACTCTTAATCTTTGTTTCTTTTTAGTATCAATTTTTCCAGTCCAATCATTGGTGCCTCCAACGCCATTGAAACGAAGAAAGCAACTACATACGTGGCCATCCAAAATCCTAAGAAAAGGCACACCTGAAAAATGTTAAATCATAGTATAAATGTATAGGTACTGATACGCTGTACATCATCTAATTTGTACTATTTTCACTGTTGATCAAAACCGTGAAATTAAAACTGTATAGTAATATCATAACCAAACCATAATATTTAATTAGAATGGACGTAAAAGAAAACTCCGTAAAAACAGATTCTGACAAGAAACTGTGAAAATAAGGAGGATCAAATTTAAGGCTGTATATCCCGGTGCTGCAATGGATCACACTTTAAAAGGGACACATTTAAACTGAGCATACGTAGATTTAATCAAAATGATTGATAATCAAAATATTAAATAATTAAGATATTACGCTTGATTCCTTTAATTAAGTAATGTAATCGTCCATGTGTGTATGTTGTAGAGTTTATTACAGTGGAAACATGACAACCTTACTAGGCTGTATTAGTGTTACAGTAGAAACATGACAACCTTACTAGGCTGTACTAGTGTTACAGTAGAAACATGACAACCTTACTAGGCTGTACTAGTGTTACAGTAGAAACATGACAACCTTACTAGGCTGTACTAGTGTTACAGTAGAAACATGACAACCTTACTAGGCTGTATCAGTGTTACAGTAGAAACATGACAACTTTACTAGGCTGTATCAGTGTTACAGTAGAAACATGACAACCTTACTAGGCTGTACTAGTGTTACAGTAGAAACATGACAACCTTACTAGGCTATATTAGTGTTACAGTAGAAACATGACAACCTTACTAGGCTGTACTAGTGTTACAGTAGAAACATGACAACCTTACTAGGCTGTATTAGTGTTACAGTAGAAACATGACAACCTTACTAGGCTGTACTAGTGTTACAGTAGAAACATGACAACCTTACTAGGCTGTATCAGTGTTACAGTAGAAACATGACAACTTTACTAGGCTGTATCAGTGTTACAGTGGAAACATGACAACCTTACTAGGCTGTATCAGTGTTACAGTAGAAACATGACAACCTTACTAGACTGTACTAGTGTTACAGTAGAAACATGACAACCTTACTAGGCTGTATTAGTGTTACAGTAGAAACATGACAACCTTACTAGGCTGTACTAGTGTTACAGTAGAAACATGACAACCTTACTAGGCTGTATCAGTGTTACAGTAGAAATATGACAACTTTACTAGGCTGTATCAGTGTTACAGTAGAAACATGACAACCTTACTAGGCTGTACTAGTGTAACAGTAGAAACATGACAACCTTACTAGGCTGTACTAGTGTTACAGTAGAAACATGACAACCTTACTAGACTGTACCAGTGTTACAGTAGAAACATGACAACCTTACTAGGCTGTACTAGTGTTACAGTAGAAACATGACAACCTTACTAGGCTGTACTAGTGTTACAGTAGAAACATGACAACCTTACTAGGCTGTACTAGTGTTACAGTAGAAACATGACAACCTTACTAGGCTGTACTAGTGTTACAGTAGAAACATGACAACCTTACTAGACTGTACCAGTGTTACAGTAGAAACATGACAACCTTACTAGGCTGTACTAGTGTTACAGTAGAAACATGACAACCTTACTAGGCTGTACTAGTGTTACAGTAGAAACATGACAACCTTACTAGGCTATATTAGTGTTACAGTAGAAACATAACAACCTTACTAGGCTGTACTAGTGTTACAGTAGAAACATGACAACCTTACTAGACTGTACCAGTGTTACAGTAGAAACATGACAACCTTACTAGGCTATATTAGTGTTACAGTAGAAACATGACAACCTTACTAGGCTGTACCAGTGTTACAGTAGAAACATGACAACCTTACTAGGCTGTATTAGCTATGGTTTGTGTCTTAATCTAGTCCTATTCAGTGAATTTTTAGCGAGACACAAAGTTGGTGTTTAACCCATAAAATGGGTGTACATATTTAATGAGAGTTAACGTTAGCGACTTTAATATTCCAAGAAGGATAACTATTACCGGATATGATGCACAATATATTGTTAACAATTTTCAATATAATGCAAAAATTTAATCCTTGATAAAAGTTTTGCTGATATGGTATCTTGATTGGAAGAGCACTGGACTGCAAAACCAGAGGTCCCAGCTTAACCTTCAGCAAATTTAGGACACTGTGATGCTGATATATTTTTTTTTTCCCCTATGCAAACTTCCTTTCATGTGAATGAATACTTTCTAACATCATACCTTAGCAGCTTGATTAAAAAAAAGATGCCAAAATACCGTTACATTCACCCAGTTTCACAAACTTAAGTGTTGTATGTTGATAGTGTGACGAATGCATCTTTCAAACTTTGAGAGCAGGATTTAATAAGATTTTTCAACTAATGCATGGTTGTCCTAAGTTTTGAAGTAGATCCTAATGTTTAAGCAATAGGGGATTCTGGGTCCTTCATTTCATACTCCTCAGGTAACTAACCAAAAGCATAAGTAGCAAGGAATAATATCTGAATTCACAGGAAAAATTCCTGTCTTCCAGATCTCAGGGAGAATACAAATCAAAATCATCAGGAACTTTAGTGCCAAGCTTCCACTGTCTGTCCACCTCTCCTCCCTCCACCTTCTCCTGCTTTCCCCCCTTTCCTCTCTCCTTTTACCTCACTCACCCTCCCTTTTACCCCAACTACTAGTGAGTTATGGTCTAGGAAAATATTTTTACCAATAATCCTGACCTTACATCATGTCAAGACATGCTTCATCAAGAACATGTTACTACACTTCTATTCCCCTCTAACAACTACACTTCTATTTCCCTCTTACAACTACACTTCTATTTCCCTCTAACAACTACACTTCTATTTCCCTCTTACAACTACACTTCTATTTCCCTCTTACAACTACACTTCTATTTCCCTCTTACAACTACACTTCTATTTCCCTCTTACAACTACACTTCTATTTCCCTCTAACAACTACACTTCTATTTCCCTCTTACAACTACACTTCTATTCCCCTCTTACAACTACCAGTGATTTTTCTACATTTTTTACAAGGGTCCTGTGGCTTTCAAATTGAGAAAAAGTGTCGACATTTCAGTTAAATTGGGAAAAATCAATTTTATCGTAAACAAGTTTTAAAATCATATCAAACAATATATTATCTTTATTTTACACATCTAATTTTCTTTAACCTTCTACAATTTTCAACTATTCTATCCAAATCATCATTCCCATAGCTCTTTGTTAAGTCATATGTATATAAATTCATGTCGAATGTTTATTTTTTTCAAATACGTTTTTCTTTCAGAATTTTATTAATGGGAAAAATGCAAGCTAAATTGGGAAAAAATTGACAATTTTTAGGAAGGGAAAGGGCCAAAATTTGGAACCAAAATGGGCCTTAAAAAATCACTGACTACACTTCTTTTTCCCTCTAACAACAACACGTATATTCCCCTCTAACAACAACACTTCTATTCCCCTCTAACAACAACACTTCTATTCCCCTCTAACATTACTACACTTCTATTCCCCTCTGACAACTACACTTCTATTTCCCTCTGACAACTACACTTCTATTTCCCTCTTACAACTACACTTCTATTTCCCTCTAACAACTACACTTCTATTCCCCTCTAACATTACTACACTTCTATTCCCCTCTAACAACTACACTTCTATTTCCCTCTTACAACTACACTTCTATTTCCCTCTTACAACTATACTTTTATTCCCCTTTAACAACTACACTTCTATTTTCCTCTAACAACTACACTTCTATTTCCCTCTGACAACTACACTTCTATTTCCCTCTTACAACTACACTTCTATTTCCCTCTAACAACTACACTTCTATTCCCCTCTAACATTACTACACTTCTATTCCCCTCTAACAACTACACTTCTATTTCCCTCTTACAACTACACTTCTATTTCCCTCTTACAACTATACTTTTATTCCCCTTTAACAACTACACTTCTATTTTCCTCTAACAACTACACTTTTATTTCCCTCTTACAACTACACTTCTATTTCCCTCTTACAACTACACTTCTATTTCCCTCTTACAACTACACTTTTATTCCCCTCTAACAACTACACTTCTATTCCCCTCTAACAACTACACTTCTATTCCCCTCTAACATTACTACACTTCTATTTCCCTCTAACATTACTACACTTTTATTCCCCTCTAACAACAACACTTCTATTCCCCTCTAACAACTACACTTCTATTCCCCTCTAACATTACAACACTTGTATTTCCCTCTTACAACTACACTTCTATTTCCCTCTTACAACTACACTTCTATTTCCCTCTAACAACTACACTTCTATTCCCCTCTAACATTACTACACTTCTATTCCCCTCTAACAACTACACTTCTATTTCCCTCTTACAACTACACTTCTATTTCCCTCTTACAACTATACTTTTATTCCCCTTTAACAACTACACTTCTATTTTCCTCTAACAACTACACTTCTATTTCCCTCTGACAACTACACTTCTATTTCCCTCTTACAACTACACTTCTATTTCCCTCTAACAACTACACTTCTATTCCCCTCTAACATTACTACACTTCTATTCCCCTCTAACAACTACACTTCTATTTCCCTCTTACAACTACACTTCTATTTCCCTCTTACAACTATACTTTTATTCCCCTTTAACAACTACACTTCTATTTTCCTCTAACAACTACACTTTTATTTCCCTCTTACAACTACACTTCTATTTCCCTCTTACAACTACACTTCTATTTCCCTCTTACAACTACACTTTTATTCCCCTCTAACAAC
Organism: Ostrea edulis; assembly: GCF_947568905.1. Taxonomy (NCBI): domain Eukaryota; kingdom Metazoa; phylum Mollusca; class Bivalvia; order Ostreida; family Ostreidae; genus Ostrea; species Ostrea edulis. The sequence continues at coordinate 39,543,768 of NC_079165.1, forward strand.
TACACTTCTATTCCCCTCTAACAACTACACTTCTATTCCCCTCTAACATTACTACACTTCTATTTCCCTCTAACATTACTACACTTTTATTCCCCTCTAACAACAACACTTCTATTCCCCTCTAACAACTACACTTCTATTCCCCTCTAACATTACAACACTTGTATTTCCCTCTTACAACTACACTTCTATTTCCCTCTTACAACTACACTTCTATTTCCCTCTAACATTATTACACTTCTATTTCCCTCTTATAACTACACTTCTATTCCCCTCTAACATTACTACACTTCTATTCCCCTCTAACAACTACACTTCTATTTCCCTCTTACAACTACACTTCTATTTCCCTCTTACAACTATACTTTTATTCCCCTTTAACAACTACACTTCTATTTTCCTCTAACAACTACACTTTTATTTCCCTCTTACAACTACACTTCTATTTCCCTCTTACAACTACACTTCTATTTCCCTCTTACAACTACACTTTTATTCCCCTCTAACAACTACACTTCTATTCCCCTCTAACAACTACACTTCTATTCCCCTCTAACATTACTACACTTCTATTTCCCTCTAACATTACTACACTTTTATTCCCCTCTAACAACAACACTTCTATTCCCCTCTAACAACTACACTTCTATTCCCCTCTAACATTACAACACTTGTATTTCCCTCTTACAACTACACTTCTATTTCCCTCTTACAACTACACTTCTATTTCCCTCTAACATTATTACACTTCTATTTCCCTCTTATAACTACACTTCTATTTCCCTCTAACAACTACACTTCTATTTCCCTCTAACATTATTACACTTCTATTTCCCTCTTATAACTACACTTCTATTTCCCTCTAACAACTACACTTCTATTTCCCTTTAACAACTACACTTTTATTCCCCTCTAACATTACAACACTTGTATTTCCCTCTTACAACTACACTTCTATTTCCCTCTTACAACTACACTTCTATTTCCCTCTAACATTATTACACTTCTATTTCCCTCTTATAACTACACTTCTATTTCCCTCTAACAACTACACTTCTATTTCCCTCTTACAACTACACTTCTATTCCCCTCTAACAACTACACTTCTATTCCCCTCTAACAACTACACTTCTATTCCCCTCTGACAACTACACTTTTATTTCCCTCTTACAACTACACTTCAATTTCCCTCTAACATCTACACTTCTATTCCCCTCTGACAACTACACTTTTATTTCCCTCTTACAACTACACTTCTATTCCCCTCTAACAACTACACTTCTATTTCCCTCTAACAACTACACTTCTATTTCCCTCTTACAAAGCTAAGGCTAGATATATGTTCTCTGTAATATTTCCCTCTTACAACTACACTTCTATTCCCCTCTTACAAAGCTAAGTCTTAAGAGATAGGTTCTCTGTAACAACTTTTAATGACACAGCATTGCTTAATGATAAAATGTTAAGCATTGCCAAAGCAACAGTTAAAAATGACTGAAGGTTTTTTGGTTTACCCCTCTGACATACCCATGGGGAACATGCGATTCACAATTGTTGTTCCCTTTCCACTGTATATGCTTCACATGGAAAAGAGCTGTTTGTGATTACAACATCCTATAGATCTCTCTAACAATTCTTTACCATTGTCTCTCTCTCCATTTTCCCTCTCTCTCTCTCAACATACATATCTTTTACAGTCTCTTTCTCCATACATTCTTTTAAACATCTTCGCTAGCTAAGGGTGATGCTCCATGGTGTTTCTCTTGAACTGAGAAACACCATGGAGCGTCACCCTTGGCTAGCGAAGATGTCTTTTACACTGTCTCTCTCCAAACAATCCTTTACATTCTCTCTCTCTCAACATATATAACTTTTACAGTCTCTCTCTCTCTCTCCACAAACAACTCTTTGACTTACCATGTTTATGTCGGTGAAGTACATGGTGTATCTTTGACTGAGTGTATACATGAACATGATGACTGGATGCACCAGGTATGCACAATATGTCAGGCGACTCAGCGGGGACCACAAGCCAGCTGACAGGAATGTGTTAATAAATCCTACACAACAAAAGAAAAATGTACTTTATGAAAAAACACAATGCTATTGATGGTGGAAAAGTGCAAATGTCAGGAATAACCACCAAAAGTATTTCATGTTTGAAGTTTCCATTTAACCTACCCCCCCCCCCCCCCCCCCATCCACTGATCTTCTATTTAAAAAAGAAATTTCAAAGGGACAAAAAAATTCCTCTTCGGAGTTTCCAAGTTTAATCATGGATCTAAAATGCTGAATTTTAATCACCCATATACTAAAATGAAAATACATATTACAACAAAAAAAGTTTGAATTAAAGTTTGAATGAAATTTAAAGCACTAAAACCAGAGAACATAAAATACTTTAAAAGAATGTACACTGCATGAAAGATATGTGAACTACTACACTGTATATGCCTTAAATGGTCATATAAAACTGCAAATTGACAAATATCCATCTTTATATTGTCAAGGAATTTTTTTTAACCTAAACAAATTCTCATAAAATCTGAAATGTTCGGTATAACTACTAATACCTAATATGTGTGTACTTCACTAAGGCCAAAATTTAAAAAAAAAAAAATAAATAAAAAATAGGTGTTGACTGGTTACCAGAACGACCCAAAATTTTCTGGATAAATTCCAGTCCTTAATTTACGTACAATTCCTTTCTCAAATAAAAAAAAACAAGATGTGTTTGTGAAACACAAATGCCCCCGATAATGTCCAATTCCGAAGATAGCCAAGGTCACAAGGGCAAATATCTTGGTACCAGTAGAAAGATCTTGTCAAAAGAAATGCTCATGTACAATATGAAAGCTCTAATATTTACCATTTAGAAGTTATGACCAATGTAAAACAATTACAAGTAGGTCAAATGTCAAGGTCAAAAGGTTTAATTAATACCAACAGAAAGGTCTTGTCACAAGGAATATTCATGTGAAATATCAAAGCTCTATCACTTATTGTTCAAAAGTTATTTGCAAGGTTTTAGTTTTCAAAAAGTAGGTCAAACTCCAAGGTCACGGGGTCAAAAATGTTGGTGTCCATGGAAAAGTCTTGTCACAAGGAATGCTCATGTGAAATATCAAAGCTCTATCACTTACTGTTCAAAAGTTATTTGCAAGGTTAAAGTTTTCAAAAAGTAGGTCAAACTCCAAGGTCAAGGTGTCAAAAATGTTGGTGCCCACGGAAAGGTCTTGTCACAAGGAATACTCATGTGAAATATCAAAGTTCTATCACTTACTGTTTAAAAGTTATTTGCAAGGTTAAAGTTTCAGACAGAATGACAGAATTACAGAATGACAGACAGGACAAAAACAATATGCCCCCTGATCTTCAATCTCGGGGACATAAAAAGTAATACGTGTTATCTCACTGAGTACATGTATCAGCATTTAAAATTATCAAATACAATTCGACATTGCGTAGGAAAGTTTAAACTCATTTCTCTCTTCGTACAATGTAGAATTAAATATTGCCTTTAAATATGATCAGTTTGTACTTAATTTACGTTTTCCTTAGTATTTTGATTTTATTCACACCTCCATATCCTGTATTACAAGCAAAAATGATCCACGCTACACCCAGACTCCACGTTGTTTTGGATAGGGAATTGTAGAGGGCGCTAACAGATATCGATTGTTTATGACCTCTGTTCTGCTCCAAGGTCCCAAACACCACAGAAGAGACACAAACAAGGGCAATAATCCATCCCAAGATCACAAACACCTAAGAATGTAATAAAATATGTATTCGATGAGAAGAAAAAAAAATCATCAGACACAATATCAATTCAATCATAGAAAATGATCTAATGCTTACTTTTGGCAATTTGACTTGTCTTTTGGATTTCCACATGAAATACCCCGTTAGAACTCCGATAAGGTATGGTGCTATTCTGGAGTATGGTCTCTGGTACATCTTATCAAAGAATTCTTCCTGACTGTAATTATAAAAGGAAATCTGTTACACAGCAATATACATACAATATATTTTGGTATATCCATTGCAAATCACAAAACTCTCGAGTATCATGCATGCATATAAATATAGGTTTTCAAAAGGTTCATTCAACATCACGATTGTGCTTTATTGTGAAAATGTGACTGCCCCTATACAGATGGGAAGACAGTGTGTGTGACACGCTATGCAGCCGACAGAAAAACAATTCTAGCTGGTATTAATTCTGAACATCTCGAATAAATGTAAAATAAAGTTTAGATATTATATATCCCACTTAAACATAACGCATCTTTTAAAATATACCAGGATGGAAATGACATCCTAGCTGTTACACTATGTCTATTAACGTGCAATATAAAAATGCATTTTAACTCATATCAACTCAATACGCTGGTTTCGAGATACGTTCGAGTTATTTCCCTTGAATAACTCTTGTACATAGCAAGGCGCGAAACAACTTGTTTACATGCGGGAGTGGAACAAATATTCACCACTGCGTAAGGAAATGTACTCAGTATTTTTCTTATACACTGTTTCATCACCCGAATTCAACTGATACACAAACTAAGTAAAAGATAAGTATTCAGGAAGTAATTAAATACATGGAATTCTTGTTATATCACATAATTTTGTTGATCATTGGTATCATATCCAGGATATCACTTTCAAATATGATATTGTTTTTATGTTTCTACTTTAGTAAAACATTCTTTCGATAGTATTCTGTATATCCTACATTTACACATTTAAAGAGAAGCTAGCTGCTTTTAATACATTTTATCGTCTTCCTCACTGACTGTAGGTTCACTCTGTCCCACTTAGGCACTCAAAGTTCTACTAAATGTACCTCCTACATGGGAGAGCTTCTATCTCGAAACTGGCGTATTATCTCGCTTCATTAGATACCAAAGCCATAGAAAACTTACTTGGGTGGTGAATTCAGGCCCATTCCCAGATCTACAGACATTACTCCTCTAAACACTGCCTGCATTATCAATAGAGCCAGTACTAAAATGTAACCAATCACTCGCTTCCTGAAAACAGAAAATTAAACATACCAAATACATGTGCAAAATGTTTCAAAAACTAAAACCAATGTAGATTGAACAACCATGGTGACAAGGATGTAGAAATATTCTCTATCTGAACACCCCCATCCACCCCAAGGCTTAAACTTAACTAGAATTTCACACTTTTTGCATATCATTCATGCTCAATTTTACCAGTACATCGCTAGCTACTTAGAGTAACGAAAGAGAAGAGTTTTAAATCATTTATTGCATGACTGGCTTTGGAACCAATACTAAAACCAATGGGGATGAACATTGGATATATCTACAGTTTATGTTCCCCTTATACTATAACACCATAGTGATACATATTACTATAACACCACAGTGTTACTATAACACCAGTGATATACATATTACTATAACACCATAGTGTTACTATAACACCATAGTGATACATATTACTATAACACCATAGTGTTACTATAACACCATAGTGATACATATTACTATAACACCATAGTGATACATATTACTATAACACCATAGTGTTACTATAACACCAGTGATATACATATTACTATAACACCATAGTGTTACTATAACACCATAGTGATACATATTACTATAACACCATAGTGATACATATTACTATAACACCATAGTGATACATATTACTATAACACCATAGTGATACATATTACTATAACACCATAGTGTTACTATAACACCAGTGATATACATATTACTATAACACCATAGTGTTACTATAACACCATAGTGATACATATTACTATAACACCATAGTGTTACTATAACACCATAGTGATACATATTACTATAACACCATAGTGATACATATTACTATAACACCATAGTGATACATATTACTATAACACCATAGTGATACATATTACTATAACACCATAGTGATACATATTACTATAACACCATAGTGTTACTATAACACCATAGTGATACATATTACTATAACACCATAGTGATACATATTACTATAACACCATAGTGATACATATTACTATAACACCATAGTGATACATATTACTATAACACCATAGTGTTACTATAATACCATAGTGATACATATTACTATAACAGTCCATACAAGTTATGTGTTACTATAACACCAGTGATATACATATTCCTATAACACCATACAAGTTACGTGTTACTATAACACCAGTGATATACATATTCCTATAACACCATCCAAGTTACGTGTTACTATAACACCAGTGATATACATATTCCTATAACACCATACAAGTTACGTGTTACTATAACACCAGTGATATACATATTCCTATAACACCATCCAAGTTACGTGTTACTATAACACCAGTGATATACATATTCCTATAACAGTCCATACAAGTTACGTGTTACTATAACACCAGTGATATACATATTCCTATAACACCATCCAAGTTACGTGTTACTATAACACCAGTGATATACATATTACTATAACAGTCCATACAAGTTACGTGTTACTATAACACCAGATATATACTTATTCCTATAACACCATACAAGTTACGTGTTACTATAACACAATAAAACATATTTGATTAAGGATGAATAACATATCCTCAAAAAAAAAATACACCATACAGGGTTTGACATTAACTTTTTTGAGCACTAGACCAGTCGGGCTACTTCAAATAATTTTTACTAGACCTGACCTTACATCCACTAACCCTGACCAACTGTACAGAAAAAACGGATAGTGTCTCCATATTGAAATACAAATGTAATGTGTAGCGGTCACCCAGCCGAGTGTTGATCACGCTCGCTGTTGCTTAACTTGTCTGATCAAGAGAAAGACTACCACATCACTAGAAAAGCTAGCTCACTAGCGAGGCAGCATAAGTTCCCTCTTATACTGTCCGCTACACTTACTTCCTATGACAAACGTTAAGTTTGAACTAAACCTTATTTAATTGTCTAAAAAAGTCTTCAGTCTCGTCATTGAATATTTGATGCTTTTATTTTCAAACACATTTTCTGTTCTTTTAAAGTCTACCCGGCTCGGAAATTCTTTAGTCCATTTAGAATAAAATTATCTCAACCGGTTTTTTAAATTTCTATTTCATAAGCTCTGCTTTGTTTCTTCCCAACCTTCTCCTTTTGATTCTTGGGAAATCTTTCCTTGAGGATGATAAGTCGTATTTGAATATAGAGACATTCCAGCACATACATATTGTATGTCAACACCGAAAAAAATGGCTGTTTATGATGTAATTTATTAATTTGATAAACACTTATATTTAATTCAAATATTAAAGGGAAAGGCAACCCAAAAGATTTTTACATGATAAATGATAGGATTAATCATATGATAAAGATTTGTCATACAATTCTGTTGATATATGGCCTAGATAAGCTAATTCTGTACTAATTTGAAAACGTCAAAAATTCAAATTCCCGCGATCTATAGAGGCTGCCATGATGTGTAACTCTTTTGTATTCAAGACCACAAAAATCAATAATTTTGACGTCACACAGTCTGTTCCGGTTTTGACGAGCTTGGGTTCAGGACCCCCCCCCCCCCCTTCCGAATAAGCTACATGAATTGATTTAATTATTTTTTTCTTGAAAATATTTCTAATGCATGTCAACAACGTCTTGTATACCTATAAAGTCCAAAATAAGCCCTTAAAAAAAAATACCCTCACTGGTTATTATAACAGAACTTATAATAAGTCATTTGAAAAGAAAAGACTACGTAAACTATGGATCCATCATTTGCGTAATGACAAGTTGAGGTTCAAGACATTTGTATGACAAACGTTTACCGTCTGCCTTGTCTGCGACTCAACTGAAAGTCTTCTTTTCTCAATTTCTTCTTGCGAAAGAACGGGCTCAAATCTATACGGCTCCAAACTTAACTATTCGTGACTTGTCATGTTTACAGTGCTACTGATGAAATAAACCGGAATAGGCGGTGTGACGTCATAAATTAAACTTCAATGGCCACTCTCTTAGTGGCGGGTAATTTAAAATACATGATATATTAATATTGATTTAATTGTTAAGCAAGGATTTTTGTTGTTAAAAACTGTCAACTACGATACCAGTAAGTAATATTTTATTCATAAAAGCAACTATGTGGTTAGGGTTGTCTTTCCCTTTAAAACTGTTTTTTAAAATGAATATGTTTTCGATTTATCCAAAACATAACTTTGCATACATCATCGAGTAGATGTCGTAAAACATCACTTCCGATCGTGACTTACTTATTAGAACTAAAAATATATATCAATATGTCATCACGCGGTTCAAAATTGCTCGCTAACTCTTTACAGTTATTTGATCTTAGTTAGAATAAAATATGTTAGGTTTAAAAGTTTCTTGTTTATTTTTCAACACGACCAGTCGAACTAGTAAATCGACATTTCACCTGACCGGACCCATCATTTAGTAGACTTGGTCGGTCGGACGTGCCTTAGTGTCAAACCCTGCCATATATCAAAAAATGAAATGAGAAGCATATTTTCATCCTTTAAATCTTCACATGTCTGATAAGTTCAGGAGATTAAGACGTCAGACTGGTAATCTGTAGATCACGTGTCTGTAAGTTCAGGAGATTAAGACGTCAGACTGGCAATCTGTATATCATGTGACTCTAAGTTCAGGCGAGATTAAGACATCAGACTGACAGTGTTTAAGTCCCAAAGGGGTTTTTAAGATTTTTCGTAATGATACACTTAGGAAATCTTTTTAAAAAGGCTTTCAATGGTTTATGTCCATTAGTCTTACTTCTTGACATCGAATATTTACTGACTGAATACATTCTTTAACATTATTAATTCTTTGATTATGGATTTTGAGACAAGGTTTACAAAGTGTCATCCCAGGCAGTCTACCGGTAAAATCATTACAGACTTCATTAATACACCAATTAAGATAACAAATTCTGACTCCGCAACTAATATACCCATGATATCCTAATGCTTGCAGCTCTTTGTGATTTCATTAGTGTAACACCCCTACCCCCACCCACTGAAATTGATGTAAAAAATTAATCTACATGACTTCATCAGTAACAAATTATTGGGTCTTTAGATTTGTTTGTTAATTTCACAGACGAGACTGAAATGTGCATGTGTTTAAGGATGCCACACAGAGCACTTGCTGAATGAGACTGTTCCATAAAATACAAATTACCTGTACAGAGGATATATCAAAATTGGTGACAACACAAAAAACTGCATGTCATTGGCAAGGTACCAGCCCCATCCAATACACTGAAAACATACAATAAAGAATGTCTAATTCATATTAGATACTAATATAAGACATACATAAAATCTGAAACACAAAGTGCCCCCCCCCCCCCCCCCTTATGGCAGCAAATTAATTATGGTATACCCAAAGTAAGATCTCGTCACAAGGAATACACATGTTGTGAAAAATAAAAGTCCTATCATCATCCATTCAAAAGTTATGGCCAGAGTTAAAGTTTTTGCATACAAACCCAAAACTACATGCCCCTGAATTTCTGATTATGGGGGCATAAAATGAAACAAAGAGGCCCATGAGCAATTGACTAGTAAACTTTAAGACCCTTAGTATTAGCTGTCATACACTTAAAAGACAAGACCCTCATCAATTTGTTGCTGTTTATAAGATAACTCTTACAATAACTTTATTTATCACATTTGGCTGCTGTCAATTGTTTTCTATCCACTTATCAGTAGAATTGAACATACATGCATGTACATGCCAAACTTTTCACTACATGCATGAACATGTTTTACTTGCACTCTATATTTTCTAAAAGTAATACATTCACAAATGATAGCATTCAACTGAATTTGAGCATAAATAAGAAATTTTGTCACTTTTAAATATCACATAAATGTACTACAGAGAAGATAAATTTATGACGTAAATATGAACTTTGTTCAAGCCTGCCTGCAATCTTTTCTAAAACACTCCATGTTATAATATCTAATTTTGCAGTAACCAATTGATGACGATACTACCCATGTATCTTCTAGAACTCTTTGTGTTTGCCAGACAAAAAGTTGGAATAATCACAGAATAGCCACAAATGCTGTTTTCATTGTAACTGGTTAGATTTTCATTGAAAGGCCAACATTGTTGTGGTATATGGCAAATAAATTTTAATAATTTTGAAAACAGAATCTGTCTATTCATAACCAGTTGGAGGAAGTTCATACCACAGTAACAAGATAGACTGTGTATATTACCATATATCAATTAGTAAATTATCAGAAATAACTCGCATTGAAGAGCAAAGAACTTCATTAGACTGTACCTGACCCATGGCATGTGAACACACTCGAATCTACACTGAACAAGACAGCTATCACGAATCTTTTGTCACTTTTGACCTAACATCGTTGAAAAGATATCTCAAATGACCCTGGATCACCCTAATTTTGCTTTTTCTTATTTCATTTCTACATGAAAGGGACATAAATTAGATATTACTTCTTACAAAGTTCAGCTGACAGCATTTGTGCATTAGTTGTGGAGATGAAAAGTTCACAGACAACTGACAGAAAATTCTACAGTTCTTTTAAATCAGAAATACTGAAATAATTTTCCAGCTCTGGTGAGCGAATAATGGCATATTAAAGTATAGACATATATAACCTCAGTTCCCTAGCTACACAAATCTCTGATCATGTTGATAAGTATGATTTAGTGATGAAACTGTTACATCTATCTTAATTACTGCATCTAAAGAAGTACCTTTAATTAACAAGAAGTTTACCTGTTCAGAGATTGGGAAAAAGTTCTGAATGTACAGCAGGTTTCTCCACCAGTTATTTTTACATTGTTGATAATCAAAGGACTTCTTAGGCCAGAAAGGTCCCGATCCCCAGTACTGAAAATAGGCTGTGTATAACAATGTAAAGAGCATCAGGGCTGGTGTCAACCTGAAAAATAGAAATACAAAATAAGTAAACTGTCTTGCCTCAGTTATAATCTTTAATGAAGTACTGTGATAAATGTTTGCAAATAACATTGGAATACCAGTACAAATTCATTCACACTTGACAACAGATTCAAATTAGAGTGTAGGATTCTAGGCAGAGTTAAAGTCTCTAGTCTGAAGAGGTAGGAATAATACACAGAGTTAAAGTCTCTTGTCTGAGGAGGTAGGAATTATACACAAAGTTAAAGTCTCTAGTCTGAGGAGGTAGGAATTATATGCAGATTAAAGTCTCTAGTCTGAGGAGGTAAGAATTATACACAGAGTTATAGTCTCTAGTCTGAGGAGGTAGGAACTATACGCAGTTAAAGTCTCTAGAGTCTGAGGAGGTGGGAATTATACGCAGTTAAAGTCTCTAGAGTCGGAGGAGGTAGGAATTATACGCAGAGTTAAAGTCTCTAGAATCTGAGGAGGTAGTAATTATATGCAGTTAAAGTCTCTAGTGAGAGGAGGTAGGAATTATATGCAGAGTTAAAATCTCTAGAGTCTGAGGAGGTAGGAATTATACGCAGAGTTAAAGTCTCTAGAGTCTGAGGAGGTAGGAATTATACAAAGTTAAAGTCTCTAGAGTCTGAGGAAGTAGGAATTATACGCAGAGTTAAAGTCTCTAGAGTCTGAGGAGGTAGGAGTTATAATCAGGGTTAAAGAATCTAGTCTGAGGAGGTAGTAATTATACACAGAATTAAAGCCTCTAGAATCTGAGGAGGTAGGGATTATACTCAGAGTTAAAGCCTCTAGAATCTGAAGAGGTAGGAATTATACCCAGAGTTAAAGCCTCTAGAATCTGAGGAGGTAGGAATTATACGCAGAGTTAAATCTCTAGAGTCTGAAATACTTCACAGAATTATGCATATTTCTAGAACCTGAATGTGAATTTCTGGATTAATGATGTTAAATAATTTGCAAAAATTAATTTCCCAAAGAAATCACCCCCCCAGAAGGTGAAGCATCTGGATTAATGGCATCAGGATGACCGAGGTCCACTGTACACACTTATTTACAAAAACTACCCAAGTAAATATCAAAACAAATAGAACTTTCTCCAACTTTTTATAGTGCATTTATTGTAAAATACCAGGTCTATAATGTTACTATAGCATTTCCATGAAGAAAGAAATTACCTCCAGAATCTGTGGAAGTAGAACAAGAACCAGTTCAGTTTTCCGTCTCTCTTCTGTAACTCTCTTAGTGTCAAAAAACTAACCAACAATCCACTGAAATACAATAAATTTAGATATTATCAATAACTGTGGCCAATAACCCACAGAAATACGATAAATTTAGATATCATCAATAACTGTGGCCAATAACCCACTGAAATACGATAAATTTAGATATCATCAATAACTGTGGCCAATAACCCACTGAAATACAATAAATTTAAATATTATCATTAACTGTGGCCAATAACCCACTGAAATACAATAAATTTAGATATTATCAATAACTGTGACCAATAACCCACAGAAATACGATAAATTTAGATATTATTAATAACTGTGGCCCATAACCCACTGAAATACAATAAATTTAGATATCATCAATAACTGTGACCAATAACCCACTGAAATACTAAAAATTTAGATATTATCATTAACTGTGGCCAATAACCCACTGAAATACAATAAATTTAGATATCATCAATAACTGTGACCAATAACCCACTGAAATACTAAAAATTTAGATATTATCAATAACTGAGACCAACAATCAACTGAAATACAATAAATTTAGATATCACCAATAACTATGACCAATAACCCACTGAAATACAATAAATTTAGACATTATCAATAACTGTGGCCAACAAGAGGTACTGTGAGCAATGCTCACTAAGAATACCCCCCGCTTACCCCAATCTCCCAAAGAGTGTTGGTAATAGGTATAAACTACCTCTTTTCTGAGTGTAAAAAACAAATGGCATGACAAACCGAACCATATTGCAACTTCAATGTCCAGTACGCATGACCTTTGACCCCAAACTTGATAGGGAACATCTTCATCCCATGGGTAGTCCATATGTATGATATGGTGACTAGGTGGAAAGGATAACGCTTTAGAGCCCAGAAACCATATTGCTACTTCGATGTCCAGTGTGCTTGACCTTTGACCTTTTGACCCCAAAATCAATAGGGAACATCTTCATCCCATGGGTAGTCCATATGTATGATATGGTGACTGTAGGTGGAAAGGATAATGCTTTAGAGCCCGGAAACCATACTGCTACTTCGATGTCCAGTGCGCTTGACCTTTGACCTTTTGACCCCAAAATCGATAGGGAACATCTTCATCCCATGGGTAGTCCATATATATGATATGGTGACGGTAGGTGGAAAGGATAATGCTTTAGAGCCCGGAAACCATTGCGTCTACAGACGGACCGACAGACAGACGGACAACCTGATTCCAGTATACACCCCCCCCCCCCCCCACACCACCACCACTTGTTGCGGGGGGTATAATAACCCACTGAGATACGATAAATTTAGATATTATCAAATCAATGACCGAGACCAATAAAAACCACTGAAATACAATGCCATTTAAATTTTGTTGCTTAATTTCTTTCAAGCACAGCATTATTTACCAATACAAGCACATACACATGTGCCTGCACATTACACATCAATACAACTAGATTTATTTAAGGAATCATTGTCTAGTTTGTAGGTATGTGGTGATTAACTATATACTGTTAATGGAAAATGTGATAATTTGCATAATGGCTTCACAAATTATCCAATTTTCTATTGTTGTTAATCACCTCACATGTCAAGCAAACGAGGCTAATTAAAATTAGATCCTTTGATCCACTCAGGTATATCACTACACAAGTGTAGCGGATCAAAGGGTCTTATTTTTTTTAGATTGAATAAAAATGAAAATATAATATCTACATATCAAACATACTGCCTAGTTGACATATTGACATACACATGGCATTCCATGCTAATTCCCATAGTCTCCACCCACTGACCTTTCATTTTGCATTAACTGAAAAATTTATCCCCAGCTGTAAATTGTGGGGAAATTAACGCAACAGGAGCTTCAAAGGATTATCACAGAGAAAACAGATGGAAATGGAAATATTTTGTTATAGTAAGACAATTTTTACAGATCTTAGACTACTTTAATGTACTAAAAAAAAAATTAAATAATTTCTAAATCTTTCAAGCATCAAGCTTTGATTAAAATAATGAAGACTGAATGTAGCTATAGGTCTAGAAATTGAAACATATAAATGTAACTTTAGAAATACCTCAAAAGAAAAAATGAATCTACAGAGTAGATGCCATTCAGGATGACTTGGAAAGTCCACCTCTGTATCCAGTTTGTAGCGGTTGGTATCACATTTTCTGCAGAAATACAGTAATGATAAGTTAAAAATCGTCTTTTAACTGTACTACCTCAAATATTGTAAACTTTATGTATGATTTAAGATTTTAATTCATTTATTAGCAAGTAGTAAAATGTTTTCAAATTAAAGAGCTTTAGTTACCTTTTTTTAAAAATCAAACCTGTACACACTGCAGGAATAATGTCATCAAAATTTGTGGACCTTGAGAATCTGACGCAATGCTATATGTTTAGTGATGTGTTTTGGACTTGTCAATATTGTTTTATAGTAAAGTTGCAATGTGTACTTGTATGACGAAACATGCACTATATACATATATTGATGTAACTATAGCTCTCCATTCTCTGAATATACTGGTACAAAATGTCTATTATATCAAATTACAATGATTAAGAGCAAATAAAGACATAAAAATTACTTGATGTGCCAAGTGTGAAAAAGTAGGTGTGGCCTAATATGACCCATCCCATACTGAGCACCCGTATTCCATTGACAGCCTGCACAGCAGAAGGAGGCGGAGTTTCCGTACTAAGAACTTTACTGCCATTAGTGCTCATTGAAAAAGTAAGTAAAAACTTTCTGAATGTTCCTGAAAGAAAAAAAAAATGATGTGAAATTAATAATTGCTCCAAGATGTGGTCTACATAATGTTTACATCCATGGAAGATAGGTTTTTCTAACTCTATGCATGAAGATTCTGTTTATTAATTGAAAGAAATGTTATATATATATATTGCACAGAAAATTCACTTATTTGGATACCCACTTCCACCCCTACCCGGGGTTGAACTCAAGACCTGCGGAACCAAATCTCCTAGCAGCATGTAACCAGCACGCTAGACCGCTCGACCATCTTGGCAAGTCAAAAACTTGCTTTCGATGACGATGGTATTCTCGCCACGCTGTCATACACTACACGGTCATTGATAATGGAAGTGGGATACAGTTATTTAACGTACATTTAAGAGGATCATACATGATACACATTGCATTCGAAATATTGCATATAAAGCACAGAAATAGCAATGAACTCTTAAATGAACATAACTGCCCTAAGTGAAGAAATATTTAAATATAAAGCACAGAAAATTTCACTTATTTGGATATCCACTTCCGCTCCTACCCGGGGTTGAACTCATGACCTGCGGAACCAAATCTCCTAGCAGCATGTAACCAGTGCGCTAGACCGCTCGACCATCTAGGCAAGTCAAAAACTTGCTTTCGATGACGATGGAATTCTCGCCATGCTGTCAAGTTAAATGTACGTTAAATAACTGCATCCCATTTCCATTCTCAATGACCGTGTAGCGTGGTGAGAATTCCATTATCATCGAAAGCAAGTTTTTGACTTGCCTAGATGGTCAAGCGGTCTAGCGCGCTGGTTACATGCTGCTAGGAGATTTGGTTCCGCAGGTCGTGAGTTCAACTCTGGGTAGGGGCGGAAGTGGGTATCCAAATAAAGTGAAATTTTCTGTGCTTTATATATATATATATATATATATATATATATATATATATATATATATCATTCTAAGAGATGTATCTTTCATAAATCTTGGTGCAAATTTCATTACCTTCTTCTCTCAAATCACAAACAGTAGAACCCACGAAAATCATAAACTGATTGATTATACAGTCATTCATGTAATATACAGAAGAAAGTCTTACTTTTCTGAAGTTTGGATTCATGTAAAACTAGGTGTAACTATACAACAAGGGGTCACGATACACGATCATATCGTCAGGTATATATCGCAATACGTTACGAGTTAATTTTTAATGACTTACTTTAAAAATCTACATAGGACCTAACAAATGTTTAAAATGATGGAAAATGAGGTAGAATCAAATGTTAAGATGGTAAACTGTTGTTGAGATGTTTATTCTATAAATTCTAATACTGTGGAGGAAAATAACTCGACAATATGCAAATATTATCAATTTATTCCATTATTGACTTACACTGTATCATGATACATAATGTATCGCAATACTCAGGCCTATGTCAAACACAACAAAATACAAAATGCTATCAGAGGTATATACATACTCTTGTGCAATGTCTTGTAATAATTGATTGTCAGCACAGTCACTCGTGAGCCATCTGACATCAGATGTGTGGTGTCTGAATTAACGTCACCCAAATCATCTTTCACATCCATCCCGACATCACCAACCTCTGACGAATTCATCTTTTGATAAATGTACATGTCATATAATGTACCGACCAGCAACAGGAGACCAATGATGGAAAATATCACACTGTAAAAAACAACAAATAACGATGTCAGAAACTCAACTAGATAGCATTGTAATAGCATCACAAAGAGCCCCACTTTGTAGCCGACTTTGCAATGTGCAAGGTCCAAAACTCTTATCGGTCACTTGAGTAGAATAGCTTATAATATCACTAACACTAAGGGCCAAAATATCTATAATAATTTTCCTCTCTTTTCATAATTATCTAAGCTAAATTCCAATATTCAGAAGCAGTATAAAACAAGATGACACAAGTGCCCTCAAAAGTGCCTAAACTAGCTGATATTAACACAATACGACTATATAGCACCCACCCTAGAGTTGTGAAATTCACAATTTTAGTACCTGCCTTTCCTAAATATGCATTTTGTTAAAATTAAGGAAGTCCTTTAAAGGGACATGGACACGATTTGAGCTAAACATTTAAAAAAATTTTATTTCTCCATTTTTAATGTTTAAAATGTTTAAAAAAGGTATTTCTAATGGTCAACAAAAATTTGAATGTCTGTTGTTGAGGTACAAGGGAGATACAGAGCTCACAATTCTTTGTTATGTAAACAAGGCTCGTGCCCTATTTTTGTTTACATATAAGCTAGATATACCAGTAAAAGTTCATTCAAACCAGATTTTTCAATTTACAAGTTAATTCTGAACATAATTTAATAGTTTCTAGTGTTTAGCACATCTCATTTTGTTTTGAACATGCTACTTTCTATCAAGCAATCAATATGTAACAAAAACATGGCACGAGCCTTGTATACATAACAAAGAATTGCAAGTGCTGTATCTAACTTGTTACTCAAAAACTTATATTAAAATTTTGGTTGACCATTAGAAATATGTTAGTTAAGCACTGTAATCAATAAGATGGAAAAATATCATTTTCGCCTCAACCGTGTCCATGCCCCTTTAAGTAACAAAGACATTTATTCACTATGACCATTTTGACCCCACCCTGGTTCCAATACCCCTACCCATGGGTTCATGGAATTTACAATTTTAGTAAAGGGCTACCTGCTCTTCCTAAATATTCATTCAGTTTCAATTTAATTTCCATAGTATCAAAGTTTTACACATAACACTATATGCCTAGTTTGGCCCCTCCCTGGTCTGGAGTCAGAATCTTCACCCCATGGATCATGGAATGTACAATTTTGGTAGAAACCTTCCTGATCTACATGTTCCCCTTGTTCCAAAGATCCTTCATACCATATTTTAAAAGAACTGGAAGGGTGCTTATTAAGAAGTTCAGTTGTTAATGTATGACGACAGATGCAGACTAATAGCAATAGGTCACCTACATCTACATCCATGCATTCAAATCACTGATTGTATTTGGAATATAATTGTTCCTATGGTATAATCTATATCATTATACTTTCATGTAAAATACTCGAACCTGATTGGTCGAGAAGCATTTGAAAAAACATATTGTTACCCTCTGAGAACAAAAAAAAACACGCGACACAGGGTGATAGTATCTAGCAACGGGTAACAGTACTTGACAACGGGTGATATAAAAAATTATCACATGCGTCAAATGTATGCGCGTACGGTTCGCCGTAGATTGCTAGACGACGTCGTTTGAGCGTTTGTAATAAACACGAGTACCCGCATCGAAATACGAAATATCGCATGACAGTGATTGATCAAATGTCAACAGACGTAAGTTTTTCTGCTTTCCAGTTTACATAACATTCAGTATAATAAAACAAATATTGCGTGTAGTTGAGGGTAACATTGAAATTTTCACCCCTCGAGAAACCATTGTCAACCTCAGCTACGCCTCGGTTGACAATGGTTTTCTCGGGGTGAAAATTTTCAATGTTACCCTCAACTACATGCAATATTTATATAATATGTGCCTTCGCCAGTAATTGTTATTGTGCTTGTGCAAATAAATCATTGTCATTGTAAGTGTATGATAAAATCCCTAGGTGGTTATTAGTCAGGCTAGTGATTTCTTGATGAAAGAATGCAAATTTATGGTGGTGTTAACATAAGTACCCATACAGACTAACTTTCTACTACGGTAATTAAAATGATAACAAGTTTTATTACTTCAATTTAGTCTGACCCAGAAGTATAGACATAAGTGATAAGTAAAGGACACTTATTCTGACCAGGAAGCTGAGTAACTTATTCTCCAAAAAAAGCCTGTGTTAATTAAGGCCAAATACGATTAATCAATTATATTTTCTCAGGCACCGCTGGATCTGTTGAAAAGGTATCGCATTATTTTTCTTCTTCAATTCATGTTATTGAGGTAACTATGGTGTTATAAATTAATTTTCGTGTAAATTAGCTTTCAGAAGGTTTTATAAAATTGTAAAGTAAATTTTTTATCAAATAATTTTCTAATGCATACTCATTTATGTGTTCAAGAATATTATTATACTTTCATGTAAAATACTTGAATCTGATTGGTCGAGAAGCATTTGAAAAAACATATTGTTACCATCTGAGAACAGAAAGCACACGCTCCAGGGTGATAATATCTAGCAACGGGTAACAGTACTTGGCAACGGGTGACATTATAAAAATCATCACATGCATTAAATTTATGCGCGTATGGTTCGCCGTAGATTGTTAGACAACGTCGTTCGAGTGTTTGTAATAAACGCCAATACCCGCATCAATATACGAAATTTCACATAAAGTGATTGATCAAATGTCAATAGACGTAAGTTGACAGTTAGTTGTGTCCTGCTTTGCTGTTTGTATAACATTCAGTATAATAAAACATATATTGCATGTAGTTGAGGGTAACATTGAAAATTTTCACCCCTCGAGGAACCATTGTCAACCTTGGCTATGCCTCGGTTGACAATGGTTTCTCGGGTGAAAATTTTCAATGTTACCCTCAACTATTGCAATATTTATATAATAGTACATGTATACACTTGAAAGTAAGTAATGTGATGCTATTTTTTGTGTGATAAAAATAAAAATTGCATTGCTTTAATATTGACATGTACATGAGAAAGAAAAGGTAACTCATGCTACAGTTAACATAAAAGGGAAAGCTAACTCATGCAATAGCCAAGTTAAACATAAAAATAATAACAGAAAAAAAACACCAGTCTGCCTCATCAGTTTAAACTTTTTTGCCCAAGAAACTATCTATTAATTAACAATAACCATGTCCATCTGACCTTGACTCAGCAAAACTTAAAAGCAACCTACGTATACAAATATGCCTCTCCATACCAAGATATGGTCTGTACACAAAGCTGGAAATTAACACAGACCAACAGATGGATACGACAATGCCTATATTTCTAACAAAACCTTGTATGCCAACAGCAAACTATAACATGTATATATGCAAACAAAATATGTGTCTGCAGTTTGAACTTGTAATGTGTCTATTATATGTGTGAGTACCAGTACATGAAACTGGTAATGATTCGATGCAGAATGGGATTTATAGTATGGGAATATACCTGGCGATGATTAACTCTGGTGTGATCTCAAACTTGGTCTCAGGATGGTACACATAGTTCAGATTTATAATGGTCCCATTTGTGACTTCATATACCAATTCAAATACTGAAAAGAACACAATAAAATCATCAAAATTCATACTACTATGAAGACATGTAATATATGTTACTTCCATGTTGTTTTCAACAACATAAATGTCTTTGCCCAAAGGCCATAACTCTGCCAAAAGTTATCAAACCGGATCCTTTTAAGTACTTGACCTGTGTATTCTCATATATTTACTTTCCAAATTTCAATTCAAAATGCCCATGTATAACTGTAGTACATTATGTGCAAATTCTATGGAGTGCCAAATTAACATACATTGTATACTCAAATAATTGAAGATATCTTCAATTATCTAAAGATATCATCAATTCAATTATTGCTCTCTAACATTGAATTAATGCCCACATTAAATCAATAATTGTTCTCATCAATTGAATTAATGAGAGCAATAATTCATTTAATGTGCGCATTGATTCAATTATAATTGCTCTCTTCAATTCAAGCGTGCATCAATTGAATTAAGGAGAGCAATAATAGATTTGATGTGCACATTAATTCAATTATTGCTCTCTTCAATTCAATTGATGAGAGCATCAATTTCGTAGAAATATTGATCGCAATAATTAATTTAGAGCTCGGTATAAATAATTTGATGATCTCTTTAATTCAATTGAAGATATCTTTAACTATTTACAATGCTTTTGCATAAGGAATAAATGCGCGCATCAATTCTTTTAAAGAGAGCAACAATTCAATTAAAGAGATCATTAATTCCATTGTGGATATGTTGAATTGAAGATATCTTTAATTATATAGTTGCTCTCTCTAAAAGAATTATTGCTCTCTTCAAATGAATTAAAGATATCATTAATTCAATTTAAGAGAGCAATAATTGAATTAATGCATGCATTAAATCAATTATTGCTCTCATCAAATGAATTAATGCGCGCATCAATTCAATTATTGCTCTCATCAATTGATTTAATGCACATATTTATCAATTGTTGCTCTCTTCAATTGAATTGTAGCAAGCATCAATTCAATTGTTGATATCATTACTTCATTTGAAGAAATCATTAATTCAATTAAAGTGTGCATCAATTCAGCTGAAGAATTAATGCTATCATCAATTCAATTATTGCATGCAATAATTCAGAATTGAAGATATCATTAATTATTTGAAGAGATCTTTAATTAAATTGTTGTACGCATCAAATGAATTGATGATTTCTTCAAATAATTGAAGATATCTTCCATTATTTGAGTTTATGTTAATTTGGTGCTCCATAAAATTCATGCACGTTATTTTCAATTAAGTTAATTTAAACAATGGCCTTTATGCATATAAGGCACAAACAATCAACCAATAGGCAGAACATTTATTTTAAAAAAGTTCTTTCATGCAAATCATGATGATTATAATAAGGGTTTAATTTGGCTCCTAGAGAAAATTAGAATGTGAAATCTCTTTCAAACTTCCAATTTTTATGAGCAGTTTTCTTCCATTTCTTGACAACTGGCATATTAAAATTAAGCATTTTATTGTTTGCTCTTCATTTCAAAATCATTAAGTGCAGTGGCCAAGAACATACTTTACTTTTCTACCCATTACTTATGTTTTTGAGATAACAAAATCACGTACACTATGTTGAGAAAGGAAAATGGGTTACAAAATGTTCAAAATCCAGATAAACTTGTATATTCATGATATCTTTAAGATCACAATTTCCATTGTTACTATCAACAAAGAAAATTCTTTGGTCTTGTAGTGACACTAGGATTACACTGTTTACTACAGTATATCATCCCTATTTCTACTACAAACTAGAGAAGACTAATTAAATAGTTTTTTTTTCAGACCTATTTCAAGCATCCTGGTCACATCAGCTTCATTACACACATCAGGCAAACAGATTCCCATTCTTAGATCAGTACTCACAAAAGGCAACCTCTAAAAAATTCAAAAATGTTATTATTAGAATTGTTTCACTGTGCAACTTTCACATTTTATTAAACTTTCAAGCAACAAAATCTGTCCTTGGACTGCAGATTAGCCCCTTCACACAAGAATAGCTTTTACTACATTCTACAAAAATATTTTGCCAAACAGGTTCAAACAGTGATCAAATGGAGAAAATGTAGTAGCAACTGGAAACAAGTTTGGTGTAATGGGGACTTTTCATAAACTGGGTCTTTGTCTATGATTACAAAGACCCCCCCCCCCCCTCCCCGTTACAGAATGGACTTGGCCCATGTGTGTGTGAGTGTAATTGAGGTATAGTCAGTGAGTTATTTGTGACATTATTTACGAATTGATATACAAAACTAACCCATAAACAGCCATATGACGAATAAATTAACACTATAAATTTCATTTCTGAAAATATATGAGGGCATGAACTGCAATGCTTTACACAACCATACTTCATGAAGTACGTTAGCACTTTATAAAAAGTACGCTGGTGTGAAGCGTTGCTGTTTATACCCTCATGTATTTTCAAAAATGAAATTTATTTTTTTATATTGACATTTTATTTTCATATCTGTCGGAATTCCCAGCCGTTTATTAAGACTCATGTGCACACTGGTCATATTTATGAGGAAATTAGTATATTTTCAACTGGTAAAGATATCGAAGGTAAAAACATTGGAAATGTAAATTTTAACACATAACAAATTTTTCACTATTTTGATAGACTTCATAATTTCAACTACAACTAACAGAAGTTGAAGTTTTCCTGTGTAAGGTCTTTACAACTACACTGATACAATTTACTTTTTATCAGTTTGGAACACTTACTGGCATCAAGGTATTCGGCACGCTGAACAGGAAGTACTTTCCTCGAATCAAAAAAGTCATGTTATAGGTCAATATGTCTGGAAATGCTTGGTCAATATTGATGCATTGATCGTACTGCCCTGGCCACACAAAATCACCATCAAAAACACCACTTGGAACTTTTACTTGAGCATCAAGCACTGGAAGAAGGATATTCAAAGTGTACTAGTTAGTTATGATAATTCATAGTTGTATATGATATCTACCAGAAAATAATAAGTGGGGGATTAATTTTTGAATTGTTTTTAGTAGAATACAAATTAATTCAAAATCCTCAATAAACAGAAGAATGTAAACAGAACACAGACAACCTAAATTAAAATTTCCAATAAACCTCGATCTTCACATAAAAAACTATGGTTTACATTAATGAATTGATACATCTTGTGAAGAAGAATTACTGAACTTTGCTCATGTTACAAACATTTACTATCGTAGAATATGAATATTTACATTGTTATCAGAATTACAAGAGAATAACACATTTGGTATTGAGATTTTGTTGAGCATTAAAACAATTACACCCTTTCACTTTTTATAATATCTTGGCTTTGGGATTATTCTCCAATGTAAAATTTTTGATAATGTTGTAATTAGGATCCCACATACTATCTCTTCTCACACCACAATATCTGACACCATGAAAAACAACTTTATGATTCAGCTTTCAAATTAAAATGTTTACTTTTAATAGCCCACAATTTTCTTTCTTGCAGTCCATCTACAAACAGCTGTAGACCCACACTGCAGGCCTCCGAAATGTTGTTTCTTGCTGTGAGTGCCATGTTAATATCCTTCTTCATGAGCATGACCCAGTCATATATTGACTCCATTGATAGCACATTCTGTGGTAAGAAGACAATCGTTAAGATAGATATGTGTATGATGTTACACAACACATAATATGAATATAACAAGAGACCCGAGGGCCTTAATGGTCATCGACGCACATTTCACAATTTGGTAGAGGGCTCAATGCCCATTATTAATAATGCAAATATTTTGCCTCCTTGATGTCGAGAAGTAATGAAGCAGATTTTCTAAAATAAAAAGCACCTTGAATATATGACCAACTTGCATTTTCCCATGTAAAACATTAATTCCTAATATGGCCCTACCCTGGTCATACACACTACACAAGGAATTTTGCAGATCAGATTGACCTTGAATTTACCCTTCTGGTTCTTAATTGAAAATAAGGCTTTCAAAGAATTGACCACAATTGTATATATACCTAATTTAAAAGTTCAAACCCCATGTACTGTAGCCCATCCTGAACCCAGATGTCAATAGCTGTGAACAAAAACGAATTTACACTTCCCGATGACGCTTACAAATTACTATGACAAACACATATTTCAAACAAAAAATTGAATTATCCCCCTTTGTTAGTTAACCTAAGGTCAATTATTAAGTAACCAAGTTTTCTTTCTTTCCCTACCAAATGTAAAAGACTACAACTGTGAAGCTTTTCATACAAAGTTATGGCTAGCCTTGAGGCATTATTGTAGTTGAATGCAATTGATGAAAAAATAACAAATATGTCAAAAGCTGCAGATCAGAAAATTACATAGACCATTGAACCTTAGGAAAATATATTATTTTCACTGTAAGATGGCAGACAAGAGATGCAAGATGGGGCAAAGTGTTGATTTGTGTATCATACCCAAGTGGATCAATGAGATTTTCACAAAATGTTCATAAAATTTCAATATTAAACCCCCAATGGCACCAGAATATTAATGGTTTGAAGAAATTTAAATCTCTGTAATAATCTCTGAAATTTTTTGTTTTTCTGTTCCAGTGGTTTTTGAGAAAAAAATTTAAAATAAAAGTTTCCCACATTATCTTACTATTACTTATCTATTTTAGCCCTTTATTTGAGCAATATTGAATCCCTTAAACCCAAGAATGTTTGCACGTTGTCATAATTTGATTGAAACTGGGCTTTTAGTGTTTGAGAAGATGTTGATAATGTAAAGTTTGCTGGCAACAATGTAACGGACAAAAGACAAACTTCAATCAGTAAAGTTCATGAGCTTCCAGCTAAGGTGAGTTAAACATTTTCACATCAGAGCAACATTATCAATACAAAGAGTTGCATTAGCGCAAGGATAGTAAGTCACGTGTGTATTTTGTAAGTACAGTACAACACATGTATGTACAGCGAACATGCTTATAATGAATACACTTACAACAAAGTGATTTTCATTCCCTGAAGTTCTGATAAAGTGAACTTATTTGGACATTATATAAATATTGCATGTATTTGAGGGTAACATTGAAAATTTTCACCCCAAGAAAACTATTGTCAAACGAGGCGTAGCTGAGGTTGACAATGGTTTCTCGGGGGGTGAAAATTTCAATGTTACCCTCAACTACATGCAATATTTGTTTTATTATACTGAATGTTATGTAAACTGGAAAGCAGAAAAACTTACGTCTGTTTACATTTGATCAATCACTGTCGTGCGATATTTCGTATTTCGATGCGGGTACTCGCGTTTATTACAAACACTCAAACGACGTCATCTAGCAATCTACGGCAAACCGTATGTGCATAAATTTGACGCATGTGATAATTTTTTATAATATCACCCGTTGTCAAGTACTGTTACCCGTTGCTAGATACTACAGGGTGTCCCAAAACATGCGTTACACTTTTAATCATCTATAACTTTATCAAAACGAAAGCAATTACAAAGATATTTTGTCAACATCTAGTGTATTAAAATATAAATTTTATTTGACAAAATTTCGAGAAATTCTGTTAAATAGTCAGTTAATTATGACGTCATAATGACGTCATCCCATTTTCAAGATGGAACCTTCATGTGAACAGCTGGCAGAAATTGTCAAACTTTACTATGAGTGTAAATCTGCTACTTTAGTCATTAGAACCATGAGAAAACAACATCCTGGAATGAAAGTGCTCAACAGAATGCTAATTTACAGACTTGTGAGGAAGTTTGAAGTTAAAGGCACCACAAATGACACAAGACGCAATTCTGGTATTGGGAGACCAAGGAGTGCCCGTACCAAAGAGAACATTGATGCCATTGATAGAGTTATTACTGAAACTCCACAAAAATCAGTTAGACGGGTATTGCATGAACTCAATGGCACCGTTAGCAAATCTAGTATTCATAGAATGCTCAAATTTGATTTAAAATTGATTCCATACAAGATAAGTGTGATGCAGCATTTAAAAGAGACAGACATTAGAAGTCGTTTAGAGTTTGCCCATTGGATTTAAAAGTAGACCCGACTCTGAAAATTTTACAGATGCCATATGGTTTTCCGATGAGGCCCACTTCCATCTTAATAATGTTGTCAATAAACAGAATTTTAGATTCTGGGGTTCGGCGAAACCCAATTTATATGTGGAAAAACCTCTTCACTGTGAGAAAGTTACTGTATGGGCTGCATTAAATTCAAGCGGAATAATTGGCCCTTTTTTCTTCGAAGACACCGAAGGCGATGCAGTGACGGTAAATTCTGAACGATACTTAAAGTTAATGAAATCAAAATTTCTACCAGCTCTTAGATGAAAAGTTGTAAATTTCGATAATGTGTGGTTTCAACAGGACGGTGCTACGCCACACACTGCAGGTTGTGTTCTTCAGTGGCTTGACAACACGTTTGGTGATCAATACATTTCTTATCGTACCGCAAATGTTTGACCACCGCACTCCCCCGATCTGAACCCCCTTGATTTCTTCTTGTGGGGTTATCTAAAAGACAGAGTTTACTCTCCTTCCCCACAAACAACAGAAGACTTAAAAACAGCAATTACACGAGAAATAAGATCAATCTCTGTTGATACATGTAAAGCTGTGGTAAAAAACTTCAGAAATCGTGTTCAAATAATGTTAAAGACAAAGGGACGTCATTTGGAACATATGTTGTAAAATGACATATATTATTCCGAAGAAAGTTTTTGGTGATTAACAAGGAAGCTGTGACAAATGTATGCATTGACAAAAAATTGAAATCCTTTTTGTTATATGTTGTAAATTTCATAATTGTAACTTAAGGTATTAAAATTTTATATAACAGTTTAAAAGTGTAACATATGTTTTGGATCACCCTGTATCACCCTGTGTCGCGTGTTTTCTGTTCTCAGAAGGTAACAATATGTTTTTTTAAATGCTTCTCGACCAATCAGGTTCGAGTATTTTACATGAAAGTATAATAAAATGAATTAACATGTTTAAAACAATTCAGAATTGTTCATCTACAGCACTATATACATGTTGAACTGTATCTTAAATGACACCAACCTGTAATTTTGTTGTAATATTTTCTCTGTGAAAAATTTCTGGCTCCGATTCACCCTGTGTAAGTTTGGTAAACGTCTTCCTGAGCAGCTCGTAGTACTGAGTTTTATTCTCCTGTCCCTGTGCAGAGCCCCCACAGACTAGTAGGAGAATAAAGGCCTCCAAAACATAACTCCTCAAGATCATCCTGGCAGGAATTAATTCCGCAGACCTGTCAAAATATTTCACGAGATATATCTATTTTCATTCAAAACCATCACCATCCCATACAATAAGTGAAGATCATTTAGGCTTTTGAATCAACAATTTGACTGACTCAGATAACCACAATAGCCGCATGAGGCATATAAAAAAAATTATGCCATAAACATTTTATTGATACAGTTTGGGCCCCAAAGGAACATTGATCGGTTACATACAAAAAGATGTACACCTCAAGATGTACCATACATCTTTTCACATACTTCTAGCTGACCTGATCCATACACACACACAACATATATATATATATATATATATATATATATATATATATATATATATATGTATATATATATATCACTAAAATCCAACAGCACTCAACATATATATATATCATTGAATATTTTCCATAGACTGGACACACATTACTGAAGACTGCTAATCAAATGAATATATTCATAGAGATTTTATGATAAGCTTCATCAGCAGATAATGAGTTTTATGAAAGATATGAACACAAATACTACACACCAATAACAGAATAAGTATATGTAGTAAATTCAGCAGTCAAGATCCACTTATGTTTAATCAAAAAGGCTACAACGGAAATGGTACATAAAGATCATATGATAATTCATAAGTAGATTTCATCACATGAGAAAGAGGGAGATTTATTAGTTTGTAACTCAGTAATTAAAATTTAGTGTTTATAGACAAGGGAAAGTTCATTGGGCATGACTTTTTAGAGCAAGTACGTATAAAATGAATTATCTACCAAAAATGGACGTAAATTTGATTTCATAAAACACTTCTGTGTTAATTAATGGTAGGAAGAAAATTGAGCTATTCCCCATTTTAAATACTTGGTAGTATGTAAAATGTATCAATGAAGTGTAGTTTTCAATCTAAAGTAACAGTGCCCAAGATTCTAAAAACTCATTTATAGTCACAACTATCACCAACAAGAACATTAAATTGTATGCAACTATGATATCAAGACCCGGCCTATTTGTGTCTTTCTCTGAATCCTTTAAAATATCTTGCTAAGTAATTGCACATGATAAAATCCTGTATATATCTTGTTTTACTTAACCCACTTATTGCTGTATATAAGAAACAAATCTGTTTGAAATATGTAAAAGAATCCTTAAATCTTAGAAACAAGATCTTATCCCAGTTTACTCCCCCCCCCCCCCCCCCCCTACTATAGTAGTATTGGGGTGTCTCAGTAAGGTAGTCAAATGTCACAGCTACAGTATGATCATTCTTTGTGACACCGTGCACCTCAGCAGTCCATTACATGTGGATTACATGTTGCAACCTTTGTTAAAATTGTAACACTGCTTAATTTTCACCAACAGTGCAAAATCTGTTTACGTGATTGCACAATAGATAGGTGAAGGTTATTGACCTCATAATTTTTAACATTATAAACATGACGGTGAAACTAATGCAGAACCGATGAAACTCATGCAGTACAAAAATATATTTGTCCTACATTTATTGATTCATAGTGTATTATTATACAGAAAAGTGATCCGATCTGCAACTATACCTACCATAAGCAATGTACATAAGCTCAATGTTATGAATATAAGTTATAACGAAATAAAGTGAGAACGGTTACGCTGTTTTGCACATTAAAGATTTCATATCTAGTATCAAATTCAAAAATTGTCAAATCTATTTGTACCTTTCCTTACAAGTTAAGTTACATTGGATGATCCGTGTTTTAACGATTGCAGCACTCCGGACAGCAGTCTGTTTTGGTTTCACAAAAAGTATGGAACACAGTTAGCGTAGTAAACGAAGATAGTTGGTAAAATGGGTAGTAAAAACCGGGTCGGGCCAGATCACCTTCGTAATCCGCATTTTTTAGTTTTCTTCTTTGATATGTCATTGTTTCTTTTGAAACTTACGGAATATATTCTCAATGATACATTTAGTCTTCGCCACAAATTTTAGCACACAATATTACCTATAGGTAAGGAATTCATTGATTGTATGAAATATGGTTGGTAAAATGGGAAGCGAGACCAAAACACATATTATTGCATATTTTCTGTATAATATGCATCTGCTGCTGAAAACCTAGCATTTTTTAAATTCACATAGAGTTGAATTTGATACTTTTAAATTCATTATTTGACCATTTAAGGAAACCGGATGCGGTCGACCCGGGCCGGCGTTATTTATTCCGATTTAATTGCTAATGCTTTGATTAATTAACCAATAATAATGGTCTTAAAAAAATATTACCGACTGATAAATTATGCATACTTTATGAATATTTAAACTGGATAGAGTTTAAAGAGGATTACATGGAGAGCAATTAATTACTATGTATACCCTGTCTGATTAAAAAAAAAAAAAAAAAAAAAAAAATTAAAAATCGTAATTTATTAAAAATTAGAAACATTTTAACCATAATAATTATGATCTGTATAATAATGACTTTTAAAAATGTTGTATTTATAGTGCTAGTATTCATTTCTTCCATTAATAAAAGATACATAATTTAAAAACATCTTAAAACGTCAAGATATGAAGTGTGCATATCCATAATATAAAATGATGGTATTATATTTCTAATTTTTAAATGAAACAATTAACAACACAGTATTTGTACATAAATTTTATTTTCAAAATGGCACTCAAGTAAGTCTGCATATGCTTGTTAAATTTTAAGTTAAATTTGAGGATCATGAAAATTGCAATTTTGGTAGGTCTTCCTGCTCTACATCACTATGCATTTAGTTTTTCTTACATATATGTGGTGGTAGAGAAGAAGATTGTTGAAAATTATTTAATTTTGTGGCAGTTTTTGCCCTGCTTTTAAGGCTCAAGGGATGTAGGAGTCCTGAAATTTACCATTTATGTCCCCTTTGTCCCAAAGATGCTTCATACGGAATTTGAAAGGAATTGGAATGATCATACTTATCAAGAAGTTAAAAATGTTCAATTGTTAACGCACGATGACAGACGACAAGCAATTGCAATGTCACCCGAGACCTAAAAATCGTAGAAACGACTTTTTAAATCGTTTCTACGATTTCCTAACTCGTAGAAACGACTTTCTAAATCGTAGAAATGACTTTCTAAATCGTAGAAACGACTTTCTAAATCGTAGAAACGACTTTTCACATCGTTTCTACCATTTAATAAATCGTAGAAACGATTATTTTTATTTTTTTCTGCTAGGTTAAATTGGCACGAATTTCATACGCCGTAACTTAATGATAGTTAGGTTAAAATTTAAATTAAAAAGATGGTTCTTATGAAGATACCTCCAAGTGGTAAGAACCGTGCAATGTCTCGTTTCATGAGATCGTGCACGTGATAGCTAACATTCTCATTTTATTCGGAATTTTAATATCTGGCCCGGGTTACCGTATCCGGTTTCCTTTTGGCCTGGGTTTTAATAAATCGTGAATATTAAATATATAAAACTCGTATAACAAGTGCTACAGCATTTTGGTGATAAATTATCATAATATTTATCTAAATCATGTGTAGTTTCATTGTTGTGTCACATAATTCAATCGTAATCGCAGAAAAATGTGTATTTTTCCTCGCTACCCATTTTACCAACCTGAAATAAACAAACGTTGATATCTTTACAGTGAAGCAAAATTATGCCGTAATTTTTGTAGCGAACAGCCAATGTATCATCCAGATTATGATTAAGAAGTTTTACACCAAACGAACATAAAATAACGAAGAAAACTTAAAAATCCGGATTACGAAGGTGATCTGACCCGGCCCGGTTTTTACTACCCATTTTACCAACTATCGTAAACGATTTAACCCAAAAATTGCAATCCATGTCTCAATCGATCAGGGAAAGATCATAGTTTGTAAAAATACCTAACATCTGTTTGCACCGACAATATATAAAGAAGCAATGCATTTTCAATTCGCGACGAGCCCCTAATGTTAAATTCTCATGACACAAAAATTTTGCAGCCGGGCAAGAAATAAACATGACATAGTCTTTTATATATATAAAACCGAAAGCAAAAGATTAGTTATTTACACACAAAAATCAAGTGGTCTACAATTAGACAGAATGTTCTATCGTTAAAGTGATAATGTCGTACGGACCCCTGTGGTGAGGTCCTGTCCCGTGACACAGTTAGATTATTTTAACTATCTACAATTCAACCGAAGTCTAAATAACCTTTACTCAAAATGCTCTCAGTTTGCTTTGCTCAATTTGAGAAGACTATATATACACTCTAAAAACAATGTTTAGGTTTGGAACACTTTTTAAACATGTTTAGGTCTAAACGTGTTTAGGATTGTGCTTATATCCTAAACGAGAAGTGTAATAAACATGTTCTACCCTAAACATGTTCAGACTGAGAACATGTTTAGCTATGCAAAAATACAGTATCTAAACACAAAATAACATGCTAAACACAATCCTAAACGTCTAAACACAATCCTAAACGTCTATGCGTTTAGGTTTTGAACATGATAAGCTTAGTAACATTGTTGACATTAGTTTTACAGTCTTCATGTAGAATATTTCTGTCTTCTGTAAATGAAATTCGAATTGCAGAAAAAATTGCATGTCAGAATTGCCATACTTCAAACTGCTATAGTGTACCAGGCCCCGATAGTGACTATAGTGTACATCATACGCCGTATTGCAAGTATACACTGTCGAGGTCGATATCCAAAATTGATGGAACCATTAGAAGAGCCGTCTATGGGCTTCAACCCTTTCCTGTTGGAAATGAGCAGAGTTTAGGAGTATCCAGAAAATTTTGATCTGGAATTCCATTTCAACTTGAACAGGTCTGGACACATACATATTGAATAAAAAAAAAATAGTGTAATTCATTGTCTCTGTTATTAGACGTGCCTTTAGTGTTAATTTAAACCAATGCATCACTCTTACTTTGCATTGGAACAAAATTCATTTAAATCTTGTGAAAGAGAACATCAGTTGCAATTGATGCCCCCCCCTTTTTTTTTAAAAATCCAACATGTGACAGTGCCTGTTATGCGAAAACTAGCATATCAAAGACAAAAAAATTGTTGAATTTGTACTTGCCGGATGATATTTAACCATGTATAGTTTACTTCTTATATGTGCATAAGTGATTTTTAATGGTTTTGTCTTTAACATGTATCGCGGAAATGTCAACCGTGTTGTTTCGGCAATTAGAATATAGTAATAGAGTTATCGGACTTGCAATGTAATTTGAGAAGAACCGCGCAAACCCGCATTGTTCGATTTGAAACATCATGGATCCCATAGACACAGTTTGTAATACAAGGGATATTCTTGCTAGATTTTGCAATGTTATTCTCCTATAATAGAAGAGAAAGCTACTATTTAAGACTCTTTAATGCTGTGGATTGAGTTTTAAATAGAAGGTTAGCAAATCATTTTGTAATTGAGACAAAGTCAAAACCTAAATACAAGGAGAACTAAACATGTTCAAAACCTAAACACAAAAGAGGTAAACGTGTTCAAAACCTAAACACAATAAGGGTAAACATGTTCAAAACCTAAACATAATAAGGGTTAAACATGTTCTACACCTAAACATAAAAAGAATTAAACATGTTCAAAACCTAAACACAATTAGTTAGACATGTTCCAAACCTAAACACAAAGAGATTTAAACATGTTCAAAACCTAAACACATTGGGTTGAACATGTTCAAAACCTAAACGTAAAAAGTGTTAAACATGTTTAAAACCTAAACACAAAAAGTGTTAAACATGTTTAGATTTAGAACGCGTTCAAAACTGTACACAAGAAATGTGTTTAACTTTGTGTTTAGGATCTAAACACAATTTTTAGAGTGTAGACGATGCAAAAATACAGGTGAGAAATATCTCATTCCTACCCAAGATATTTGATAGTTATATTATTATGAACTTTTTATGGGGAAAAACCCCTTTCTCAGCCACATCACTATCTTACCTTTGTCGAGCCCCCTCTCCTTTATATAATATGCTTTCTCTGTCCCGTCCTGACGCTTGCTTTCACATTTTTTTTTAATAGGCTCGATTGGATCATCACTGGGTAAAATGATTGGTTACAATACAGTTATTTGATTGGTCAATGTGTTAATCAGTAGCTTAATTTCAATCCACTTCCAAATTCACAAAACTTAGCTCGAATAAAAGGGATGTATAGGAATATACATGTATATATAAATGTTATCACATAAAGATAATAGCAAACTCAATTTAATTTGTTTACAGCCATTCTCCAGAACACGTTAGGATTCCATTAGACGTTATATAAGATTCTAACACCTGCAAGACAATGCGAGAAGTTTGATACCGAAAAATTAGTACTCAATTCGGAAGAAATTTGAAGGAAAATTAAATCTCCTAATCTTATAAATCAAAGTGCGCAAATTTCCCATTTTCGAAAACTTCATTTTTAACACCCATATTTCTCAAAATTGGATTAGTTGGTGATTTCCTCCATGCTGTCTAAAATTTTATATGAAATATATTTTTTAGTCCGCAAGATCATTAAGGAGAGGGTTCACATAGGCCAGGTCTGCTGTCCAATCCCATCAATTATTGAATAAATCATTGTTTAAACTTTAAAAAAAAAAAGAAGGGAAAAAAAAAAACTTTGCCGAAGCATTGAAGTTTACGGAAACTCGCTTTGAACATAACCAAAAAGAAAAAGAAGGTATTGATATTTTCAATAAGGTCCTATGACAAAACGTAAGTAAAATGGTATCGCTATTGAAAATGTGTTCAACGAGATTTTGTTATCTGAGTATATTCCTGTCAAGAAGGGGACAAAGAAACACTTAACAGAACAAGATCGAAAGTTCTTTATGGTGTATTACGAAAGATTCGTTATTTCAGTTTACCAATTAATTGTCAGTTAGACTTTGTTTGATAAAGTCATCAACCCAATTCTATTTTATTCTTGTGAAATTTGGAGTTATGAGAATTTGGACATAATTGAAAAAGTGCATCTTCAATTTTGGAAATCTGAATTAAGTCAAGTACCTCGGGGTGTATGGAGAAAGTGGTAGGTATCTGTTGTCAATTAATATTAAAATAAGATTGGTTATGTATTGGACAAAATTATAACAGCCCATGAGAATAAACGTACAAATGTAATATATTGCTATTTTCACAGGTGTTATATGGATGGGTCACATACACAGCCATGGATAAAATACATACAAGATACATTTATACTTTATGCTTGTGGACTGTCATATACAAATATTTCATAGCCTTAAAAAAAAAAAAATTCTACAAGGTGTAGTGTTATTAATGACTCACTTAAATGTATTAATTATAGAATTTTCAAAAAAAATTTTGGTCTAGAAAATTATCTGTTAAATTAATTGCCTAGAGATTTAAGGATTACGTTAACTAAATTGCGAACTTGTAATAACCGTCTTCCCGTAGAAACTGGTAGATGGAATAACACATGTCCAATGTTAATCTCGGCTGAGATTCGGCTTGGCTGAATATATTTGGACTCACGCCTTCACCGAATCTCGGAGTAGTCCTTCATAATTCATGTCTGGAAATTTACTTTCAGCTTCAGCCAGTTCTAGCAATTAATGTGCACTTAGGTGACATTGATGTTCGCTTCAAATAAGTGATTTGACTGTTAAACTAACTCTCTATCACTATTAATTTTGATTGCTTACCGTTTAGGTATGAAAATCCCAAAATGAAAATAGTCACTAAATTTTCCGTTCAAATAATGACTTACATGGCACAGTATTTTATCTCCTGAAGCTGAAGAGTTCCTATAGTCTGTATTATCTAGTTACTGATACATTGTATCTCCACATACCGTCTTATCTTTCGCTAATTTACAAACTATTGGAACTCTTCAATTTCAGGAGACGAAATATTGCGCCATGGAAGTCATCATTTGAACGGAAAACTTAGTGATAGTTTATTTTATGGAATTTACATACTTAGACGGTAAGTAATGCAACATTGCAACAGTGATAGAGAGTTAGTTGGGCTTTTGCGTTTAAACGCAATAATTTTTTTCGTTTAAAAACACGATCGTTTGTGTTTAAACGCATTTTTTTTTTTGCGGTTATACGCAATCTTCTGCGATTAAATGCAATGATTATTGCCTTTAAACGCAATAAAAAATGTCTTTCTATGTACTGGTCTCAACAGGCTTCCGTACAGGATTGGATCAAAGGATCTAATTTTAATTAGATTGCATAAAATTATAATCTTTCGTCAACTCTTTCGAATATATTTAATTTCCACTGCTTATATTTTGATCATTTTAAAGATAGTAAGATTCTTAAAACATGACATGAAACTTCCATCTGAGGATTCAATCATTTCCTCAAGTCTGCACAATATTGTGTATTTACAAATTCTAAAACATGACATGAAACTTCCATCTGAGGATTCAATCATTTCCTCAAGTCTGCACAATGTTGTGTATTTACAAATTCTAAAACATGACATGAAACTTCCATCTGAGGATTCAATCATTTCCTCAAGTCTGCACAATATTGTGTATTTACAAATTCTAAAACATGACATGAAACTTCCATCTGAGGATTCAATCATTTCCTCAAGTCTGCACAATGTTGTGTATTTACAAATTCTAAAACATGACATGAAACTTCCATCTGAGGATTCAATCATTTCCTCAAGTCTGCACAATATTGTGTATTTACAAATTCTAAAACATGACATGAAACTTCCATCTGAGGATTCAATCATTTCCTCAAGTCTGCACAATGTTGTGTATTTACAAATTCTAAAACATGACATGAAACTTCCATCTGAGGATTCAATCATTTCCTCAAGTCTGCACAATGTTGTGTATTTACAAATTCTAAAACATGACATGAAACTTCCATCTGAGGATTCAATCATTTCCTCAAGTCTGCACATTATTGTGTATTTACAAATTCTAAAACATGACATGAAACATCTGAGGATTCAATCATTTCCTCAAGTCTGCACAATGTTGTGTATTTACAAATTCTAAAACATGACATGAAACTTCCATCTGAGGATTCAATCATTTCCTCAAGTCTGCACAATGTTGTGTATTTACAAATTCTAAAACATGACATGAAACTTCCATCTGAGGATTCAATCATTTCCTCTCGTCTGCACAATGTTGTGTATTTACAAATTCTAAAACATGACATGAAACTTCCATCTGAGGATTCAATCATTTCCTCAAGTCTGCACAATGTTGTGTATTTACAAATTCTAAAACATGACATGAAACTTCCATCTGAGGATTCAATCATTTCCTCAAGTCTGCACAATGTTGTGTATTTACAAATTCCAAGAGCTATAAATGATATAAAATTGGTGAACAAAACTGTTTTCTTTATTCACTTCATCACAGAATCCTGCAACAAATAGTTTCCATGACACCTTGAATTCCAGGATTCCATCAACAATATTTCATATTCTTTGAACATTTTGACATTCATATAATAATTGAGTGTTTGTTTCAACACATTCCTTACAATGAGGACACAAATTAGACATCTTTATCCATTTACTACGATAACTTCTATTATTAAGCAAATTGATAAGTATTCTATTCTTAAAATCTGCAATTTTTTGTCGAAAGCCATGACAATTTTTTTGAAAAACGTTGTTTTTGAATATTGAATTCTTGCTTCAATTTGTGAATATAGCATGACTTCACAATTTTTATGTTTTTGAAAAAAAAAATCATAGTAAAATTTGCGTTTTCTAGTAATGATGGTTGACGTATTATGGTACAGCAATGTCTGTACGTCCGTCCGTTCGGGGTTTTCTGTTTCTAATTTTATTTCTCTGTCACATATCAATACCATGTTGCAATTTTGATCCATTTCGACCTTTTCTGCAAAATTGTTGCCTCTTTATTTGAAAATTATTGTTCTATGGTGGGTACATAATTTGTCCGGCAAACTCCTTGTTTTACAGAGTGTTTATATAGATATTGAAGATTTGCAATTGGCAAGGAGTTTGATTTTCTTCAAGTTTTGAGAAAATTACAAGTTGTTGAACTTAGGGGCGAGATCAAATGTTCAATGTCTGACAAAAAACTAAATTGAAATATTTTTCACCAAGATCCCCCACCCCCTTTAAAACGTAATATGATGAATGTTGAAACTAATCTATTAAGAAGTAAAACTATACTATTATAAATAACACTCTGTACACCTTTTCTACTAGCTGTTTAATCATAAATGAAAGTGTACATTAAAACTATTAAATGTTCATTAAAATATAATATTGTGGTTTTTAACAGTCGCTTGTCTTACTTCTTTTTCCACTAAAGTGTAATCGATGTCGGATATTAAACAGAAACTTACGAGAGATTTTATCCCCCTCTCCCTGACTATACTACTCAAAATTTGATAAGGATCACTAAGTTATATGTGTGTAATTTACCACTAACATAACAAAAGGCATAAAGTTGACTCAGAAACGTGTTTACTCAGGTTATGAATGAAAATTCATGAACGGCATGAACTTTTATCAATACGGAATGCTTGAAATCTGATAACAACACCAAAAGGCATTTCATTACAAAAAGTTAACAGCAAACCAGAGAAAGAATTACACAGTTATTGGGGATAGTCCATCATTACACTTAGTCGATGAAGTGTCAATATCGGGTATGGCCTCTCCTTGCATCAATGACGGCTTGACAACGTCGAGCCATGCTGTCAATAAGCACTCGGATGTTTCCAATGGGAAGGTTGTTCCACTCTTCCACGAGGGCGTTTCCGAGCTCTGCCAAAGTCGTGGGCTGTGCTCTAGGGCGTGAAAGGGCAACATGCAGCATGTTCCATACATGCTCAATCGGGTTCAAGTCCGGCGAGCGCGCTGGCCAGTCCATACGGACAATTGTCTCCTGCTGAAGGTACTGCTCCAC
The DNA here is from genome assembly GCF_947568905.1 of Ostrea edulis. Classification (NCBI taxonomy): domain Eukaryota; kingdom Metazoa; phylum Mollusca; class Bivalvia; order Ostreida; family Ostreidae; genus Ostrea; species Ostrea edulis. The sequence continues at coordinate 39,582,092 of NC_079165.1, forward strand.
CACCCTGGCGCGATGAGGACGGGCGTTATTATCCATCAGGATGAACTCAGGACCAACAGCACCAGCGTAGGGTCTGACGTAAACATCGAGGATCTCATCCCGGTTCCGTACCCCCGTCATTATTCCTCTCTCCAGGACATGAAGACCTGTTCTTCTATCCCTGCTGATTCCACCCCAGACCATGATGGAACCACCACCATAACGGTCATGTTCAATGATGTTGGTATCATGGAAACGTTCACGTTGTCGTCGCCACACTCGGTGCCTCCTGTCTGTAAAGTCCAAACAATACCTGGACTCATCGGTGAACAGAACTTGAACCCAATCGTCCTGTGTCCAAGTGACATGATCTTCAGCCCAGTCCAATCGCTCCCGCCGGTGTCGAACAGTCAGAGGGACTCGAACACATGCCCTTCTCGAGTTGAGACCTGCATTGTGAAGCCGATTCCGTATCGTCTGAGTGGACACATTAACCCCCGAGCGTTCAGGAGGTCGTTACGTAGGCTGGTTGCTGTCCAGAAGGGATGGCGTCGTGCCTGAAGAGCCACAAAATGGTCTTGGCGTTGGGTTGTCGACCTCTGACGACCACCCCCATGTCGGTGTGCTGCTGTACCAAAAGTTTGCTGTCTGTTCCAGGCCCTGTTTACAACGCTCTGGCTGAAGTTTAGTGCATTTGCAACGTCACGTTGTGAATAGACAGCGTCAAGCATTCCAATACATCTGCCCAGTTGTTCTGTCGTCAGGCGACGCCTTACACGTTGAGGGGGCATTGTGTTGATAAACGTAGTGTAAACACTCAAGTGAGTTTGAAATTTTAGAAAGAATCAGACACCGATGCCTGAGTGAAAATCGTGCAATGGTAGCAAAAGCATAAACTGTGATGAGAAACGCATTTCCCATGGCATGAAATGCACGTGCAAGTTTGTTGAAGACGTTTTTGATTTCACTTGGACACAATATTGCCAGTTATGCAGTTATTAATTTTTTAAACAGAAAAATATCTATGATCCTTATCAAATTGAGTAGTATATTTGAATTTAGATTTTTATCTGACATCGATCTTTTCATCTCGTCCCTTAGTCAGTTTTCAAGAAATATTACAAAGAGATTACGTGATTTGTTCGGGAACTCCTCCCACTGTTTTCAAATGAGAACCTTCTTATTTTACAGAATGTTTATATGGGTATTGAAGGTGTGCATGTGGCAAGGATTTTGATTTTCTTCAAATTTTAAGGAAATTACAGGTTGCTGAACTTAGATCATTTTGAGGAAACTATATATTAAATAAAGGACATGGTTTGTCGTTATAACTCCTCTCACAGTTTAGAAGCTAGGGTATTTGTAAATAACTTGAAGATGTGCATAGAGCAAGGATTTTAATTCTCAACATTTCTTGATTTTCTTTGACATTTTCAATATTTACAGATTGTTGAACCTGGTCGAATTTGGGGAAATATTTTGCACGCAGAATTCTCGGTTTGTCTGTCACAGTTTTACGCTAAAACCCTTTATTCATACAATACAAAGAAAGTATCTCACAGCCTGATACTAACTGAAGCAAAGTTCTACATATTATGGCTTACAAAAATTCTCATGGGCGTATTATGTACAGTTTGCGGTACTCTTGTTGAATAATTGCACGCATCGGTTATGTTATATTTATTTATATCATATACAGTAAATAAAATTTGATTATTAGGAATTCACTTGGAACTCAAAATTAAATGTTCATTATGTAACACATTATTTCTCTCCGTATTGAAACTTACATAAAGATTTTACGAATGCAATTGTATTCCGTCATGCCGAATAGTTGATAATTTAAGGGCGAAATTGTGAATACACTTCGTTTCTAGCTTCTTGTTAAACGCAATAATCAAGAACATATTGCACTATAAAATGTCAAACAGAAATCAAAGTACTTAAAGTACTCGTCGGAGTTGAACATTGTGGAAATTCAGTTAGAAAAGATAGTACTGGAAGGGTAGGGGGATAAATGACTGAATATTATCATGATTTTAGATACAAATCAACTGTTGTTGTTTTTCAAAGCGTTACAACAGCAAACATGGATAATGGAAGGCCCATGGGCCACAACGCTCCTCGAGTAACTGAAGTCGTGTTGTTGTTTTCTAGAATTTCACCCCTTTATATTCTCATGAAAAATGTGACCACATATTATGGCCCAAACATTCAAATCAATATGGTTATCAATGCCTTGCAGTTATGAAGAAGTTTTTCCCCTGTATATATACATTCAAGTTTAATCCTAGTTATAGCTAACTCTAAGGATTCATTAC
>NC_079165.1:39589391-39611891 GCF_947568905.1 Ostrea edulis
GTTGGTAAAGGGATGGCTACTTGTAATGCTTGTAGCTTATTTTATGGTAGAGGAATTCTACTAGAGAATGAAGTACACATTGTCCCAAATAATTATTTTATATTTGATACAACAGCCTTTACCTTATTTTAAATGATTTATAATAAAACTACTGGTTACATGCAGTTTGTTAACCACGAGTCAACTTAAAGAATCTAGTGCTATATTCAGCGTATTTACTATTTATTCTGAACTGTCATAGTACTGTCTTGTATATGTTGTCAGGAAATTTTATTGAATGTCGCTTTTATATATATATATATATAGATAGATAGATAGATAGATAGATAGATAAAAAGACCGATATCTCAAACAAATTGCATTATTTCGCCTATGAAATACAAGCTTTCATACCGAGTCAGAAACATTTCAAAATTTTTTAAAAGATAATTTCGTAAAATATTTCGAATTTTACATAGTATATAAGAACACTAGTGGAAGTAACTACTTTTTCGCCCATTTTCAAATTCCGTTGAATTCAATAATATCACTTTCATAGAAGTCCGTGGACGAAAAGTAACAGAATATTATATATATATATGTCGATTTGATATATCCCTGTGAGCTCGAAATAAAGGACATCACAGTGTCGTCCACTTCTGCTTCATACTTAGATATTTTATTGAAAGTAGACATTAACGGCAAACTGACAACTCACCTGTATGACAAACGGGATGATTTCAGCTTCTCCATTGTCAACTTCCCATATTTGTGTAGCAATATTCCATTATCACCTGCATATGGTGTTTATATATCTCAACTGATTCGATATGCAAGAGCTTGTTCTGGGTATAGTCAGTTTTTAAATCGAGGTAAGCTACTGACACACAAGTTGATGGTACAGGGATTTCAACAGTCTCGATTGAAGTCAGCATTTCGCAAATTCTGTGGTCGTTATAACGATCTACTTCGTCAGTACAAGCTCGCATTGGGTCAAATGCTGTCTAACGTGTTTCATACCGATTAAGCCGTTCTTGGCACACTGATTTTGACTGCGGCTCACGGTGGTTGTGACCGGTCAACAGGGGATGCTTACTCCTCCTAGGCACCTGATCCCATCTCTGGTGTGTCCAGGGGTCCGTGTTTGCCCAACTACATGTATCTATTTTGTATTGCTTATAGGAGTTATGAGATTGATCACTGTTCGTTATCGTCACCTTGCATATAAACACACACACACGACCCGCGAGGATCCGGGTTAGAATAGATCCTCAGTACCCCTTGTTTGTCGTAAGAGGCGACTAAATGGGGGAGGGGACCTTCGGATGAGACCGCAAAAACTGAGATCCCGTGTCACAGCAGGTGTGACACGATAAAGCCCCTTCCTGCTCAAAGGCCATAAGTGCCGAGCATAGGCTTAAATTTTGCAGCCCTTCACCGGCAATGGCGACGTCTCCATATGAGTGAAATATTCTCGAGAGTGACGTTAAACAATATACAATCAATCAATCATATATATATATATATATATATATATATATATATATATGAAAGGTTAAGATAACGAATAGTGATCAATCTCATAACTCCTATAAGGAATAGAAAATAAGAGTTGGGCAAACATGGACCCCATGACGTACCAGAGGTGGGATCAGCTGTCTAGGAGGAGTAAGCATCTGCTGTCGACCGGTCACACCCGCCGTGAGCCCTCTGTCTTGATTAGGTAAACGGAGTAATCCGTAGTCAGAATCAGTGTGCCAAGAACGGCCTCAGAATCGGTATTAAAGACGTAACGTCAGACAGCATTTGGCCTTATATATAAATATATCACAGATTACCACATAGAAAAAACTTCAAGCAAGAATGTACAGATAAGAAAGTGTACTAGAGAGTAAGAAGAATCAAATACAAGAAAAGCAAAATTAGATGTCCTATTAAAAATAACAGCCAATTTCCAACAAACACACATCATAAAGTATCTTGCAAAAAAGTAAAGCGCTATCGTAAACAGACGGCTAGATAAATTGTATTAGGAATCAAATAAAAATTCAACATCTATCCTCGCACGGCAGGTAGCACTAAGAGGATATAGAAGAAAAATAGATTCTACAATGCCATGCAAAAAAAAAAAACAACAACAACAACAACAAGAGTGTCGACAACGGTACATAATACGCCCGTGAAAAGCTAATAGGTGTTTTTCTTACATCATGATTTGTAGAACTTTGCTTCGAGTAGTATCAGCAATCATCAGAGTGTGACATACTTTCTTTGCATCGTTAAAACAAGACATATCACTCTCTATGCAATATTTTCAGTTGGCACAAGATGTATGTGTACCAAGTTTGATGGTCCTTGCCCCAACGAATCAGTCTGCATCCTGCTACTACGACCTTGACCTTAAGAAACAATAGGCATCCTCTACTTGGCATAAAATGTATGTGTACAAAGTTTGACGGTCCTAGCCCCAAGGGTTCATTGTGTATACTGCCTACAAGGTTTTCCTACTACGTGATACTTTGACCTTGAAAAACAATAGGTATCTTCCTTTCATCATGGTGACCAAATGTACCAAGTTGCAATATCCTGGAGCTTGCGGTTCGGTTGATATCCTGCCTACAAGGTTTTCCTACTAAGTAATACTGCGACCTTAACCTTGAACAAGATGTGTTTGTTTAACACAAATGCCCCCGATAATGGCCAATTCCGAAGATGGCGAAGGTCACAAGGACAAATGTCTTGGTACCAGTAGAAAGATCGTGTCACAAGAAATGCTCATGTGGAATATGAAAGCTCTAATATTTACCATTTAGAAGTTATGACCAATGTCATTTTTTTTAAAAGTAGGTCAAATGTCAAGGTCAAAAGGTTTATTACCACCGAAAAGGCCTTGTCATATGGAATACTCATGTGAAATATCAAAGCTCTAGCACTTACTGTTCAAAAGTTATTAGCAAGGTTAAAGTTTCAGACAAAATTACAGAATGAGAGACAGGACAAAACCGATAGGCATCTTTCTCTCATCATGGTGATCAAATGTACCAAGTTGCAATATTCTAGAGCTTACAGTTCGATTTGTATCCTGCCTACAAGGTCTTCCTACTGTGATACTGCAACTTTAACCTCTAACCTTGAAAACCATTAGGCATCTTTCTTTCATCATGGTGATCAAATATATCAAGTTACAATATTCTGAATCTTACGGGTCGGTTTGTATCCTGCCTAAAAGGTTTTCCAACAAAGTAATAATGCGACCTTGACCTTTTATCTTGAACAACAGTACGCATCTTCCTCTCATCATGGTGATGAAATGTATCAAGTTGCAATTTCTGAAGCTTACGGGTCGGTTTGTATCCTGCCTATTAGGTTTTTCCTACTAAATAATACTACGACTTTGACCTTGAATAACAATAGGCATCTTCCTATCATCATGGTGATCAAATGTATGACCTTGAAAAACAATAGACATCTTCCTCTCAACATGGTGATCAAATATACCAAGTTGCAATATCCTGCATCTTACGGTTCGGTTTGTATCCTGTCCACAAGGGTTTCCTTCTAAGAATGTTTTCCTACTAAGTGATACTACGACCTAGACCATTGATCTTGAAAAACAATAGGCATGTTCCTCTCATCATGATGGTCAAATGTACCAAGTTGTAAAATCCTGGAGCTTATGACGATTCGGTCTGTGTCCTGCCCACAAGGTCCGGAAAGACAGACGGACGACGCCATCCCATAATACGTCCCGTCTTCGACGGACATATTAAAACAAAACATGTGTGAGTTTTATTGATATAATTGGAAAATAGCTCTTAAAATTTATTGATTATATCTTGCTTAACGTCTCTCTCTCGAGAGAATTTTTCACTCATATGGAGACTTCACCCAGACCGGCAGAGGGCTTTGAATTTAGGCCTATGCTCGGCGCTTACGGCCATTGATCGGTGAGGGTTCTTTAGTGTGTCACACCTACTGTGACACGGGACATCCGTTTTTAATGTCATCTCAGAGGACCCGTGACATTCACACCTAATGCCGAGCATTTGGCGATGGAACTGTCACAACTTCGGTCTTCCGCATGCGGGGCGAACCTAATGTTTCTGTTTGTAAACGCAATTTAACAAGAGATGTTTGTAAAACATATGCCCTCCACCCCCGGGTGCAAAATTGAAAATGGTTATACACATGCATTATTTAATTGACAGTACTGCCACCAGTACAAAATAATGAGCAAACAATATCTTCCTATGTCAAGAGTGGGTTGACCATGTGACCTCAAAATCAATAGAGTGACTGAGGTAATCTACTCCTTATGATGTACCAAGTTTGGTGTCGATCAATTATCTAATTCTTAAAATATAGGAGTCAATATATTACTATGTCCAGTTTAACCCTTGCCCATGTGACCTTAAACCAATAGGGGTCATCTTCTCCTGTAATTTCTGTGGAAACGAGGGGGTTATTCATATTCGGTCCTTCTATCCCCCTCATTTGAGGGGGATAGAAAGACCGAATATGAATAACCCCCTCGTTTCCACAGAAACTACTTCTCCTGAAGATATACCAGTGTGCCAAGTTTGATGTCTGTCAAGGAAAGGGTTCTTAAGTTATTGAGCGGACAGTATATTCCTATGTCTAGTTTGACCCTTGACCATGTGACCTCAAAATCAATAAGGGTCATATTCTTCTGATGTAACCGGGTACCAAGTTTGGCGTCTGACAAGCAAAGGGTTCTCAAGATATTACGCAGACAGCATATTCCTGTCTAGTTTGACCCATGACCATGTGACCTCAAAATCAATAGGGCCATCTTCTCCTGAAGATGTACCAGTGTACCAAGTTTGATGTCTGTCAAGCAAAGGGTTCTCAAGATTGATTGATTGATGTTTTGCGCCACACTCAACAATTTTTCAGTTATATGGTGGCACCCAGTTTTTATTGGTGGAAGAGAGAACCCAGATGCAATGTACCTGGGAAGAGACAACCGACCTTCCGTAAGTAAACTGGGACACTTTTTCACTTACCGGCGCGAGCGGGATTCAAACCCGCGCCGAGCAGAGGTGAGAGGCCGTGTGATTTTGAGCGCGATGCTCTAACCACTCGGCCACGGAAGCCAAGATATTGAGTGGACAGTATTTCTATGTTTAGTTTGACCTTTGACCTCAAAATCAATAAGGGTAATCTACTCTTCAACTGTATCAGTGTACCCACAGGGGCTAAGCTCGTTTTGGGCCCGAACCCTGTGATACCATAAATATAGAAAGGGGTCTAACTCTGACCCAGATAAAAAAAAAACTAACCATGCACTCGCTTCAAATGCCTAAAAAATCTTAAACTAGGTGCGATATGCGTAATTTGCCGATGTCCTTGCATAGATTAATGTTTTAACTACTTGCATGCCAAATTTCAAGTCACAGGTTCTTAAAATAATAAAGATATACGTCATCGTTCTCTTGATTTCACCTGTTTATTTTTACAAGGACATTTACCGGTCCAGGTCACGGGCTCGTTTCTCACCTATGACAGCAGCGAAATGGGGCGGTCCTTCGGATGAGACCGCAAAAACCGAGGTCCCTTGTCGCAGCAGGTGTGGCACGTTAAAGATCCCTCACTGCTCAATGGCCATAAGCGCCGAGCATAGACCAAAATTTTTCAGCCTTCACCGGCAGTGGTGACATCTCCATATGAGTGAAATATTCTCGAGAGGGACGTAAAACAATTTTGAATTGATCAGGGAGGGATCTTTATCGTGCCACACCTGCTCTGACATGGGACCTCGGTTTTTGCGGTCTTATCCGAAAGACCGCCACATATAGTCGCCTCTTACGACAAGCAAGGGGTACTGAGGACCTATTCTAACCCGGATCACCACGGAACAAAGAACAATTCAAATATATTATTTTGTTGCGTTATTGAAGTTTGAGAATAGTTTATGACTGAATTCAGTGATGATAATGATCCTACCCCGGGGGTCATGAAATTTACAATTTTTGGTAGAGGCGTCCCTGCTCTACATTGCTATGTACATGTATTTAGTTTTTCTTACAAATGTGCAGTTGAAGAGAGGATTTTTAAAAATGGATTAATTTAGGGCAGTTTTAGCCCCGCCCCTAAGTTCCCAAGGGTGCAGGAGTCCTGAAATTTAAAATTTGTGCCCACCCCTGTTCCAGAGATGCTTCATACCAAATTTGAAAAGAATTGGAATTGTAATTATTAAGAACAAGTTAAAAATTTCTATTGTTCACACATTTAATACCTGACCAATTTGGCCCCACCCCAATACCAAATCCATTATCCCTTATCATCAAATTTAGTTTTAGTAAAGGACTACGAGCTCCATCGTCGGATACCCACGGCTGATCTCGACTTCTACTCATCACCCGTGGGCAAACTCACCAGAATATCGTCGTTAAATATGCAAATTTGTCTATTTTAAATAACCAATCAGATAGTCCGATAGTGAATTTGGAACTCTTCAATTTCGAAGATATGTTTATCGGTTTGTTTTGACATGCAATGATGGCGGCGCCCATTAAAACATGCGAGTTTTGTTTTAAAACGATATCCGACAAGTCGTATATGTCACTGACATCGAATACCAGTCAAGAACAGTATGGGGATACATTTTTAAAACTGGGAATTGCATCAGTTAGTGGATTAGTGTGCAATCAACGTGTGAGCAAGTTAAATAAGATTAAGAGACTGAACGCAGACATATGATTAAAGTGTGTGTGTGTGTGTGGGGGGGGGGGTCCAGCTGTTTAAACTTTACATGTATTATTTAGGGGCGATATCAAAAGATTGATGTCAGATTAAAATCTAAATTGAAATAGTTAGAGGGAGGGGATAAAAAAAAAGTCTTCCTACTGTGATACTGCAACTTTAACCTCTAACCTTGAAAACCATTAGGCATCTTTCTTTCATCATGGTGATCAAATATATCAAGTTACAATATTCTGAATCTTACGATCCGTAACAATTTGGTTATAACTGGCAGTACTTTATGCATGGTTGGGTACTTGTCAGCACACAGAATAGTTGTGGCTTTCTCAAATGGTGAAAGAAGTTCAACAAGTTTTTCAACATTGCTTAGTTCTTGAAAACTGAACACACAATTCTTCAACGTGTTGGATGCTGTTTTTGAGAGATCTGGATCATTTGCAAGTGCCATGAGAACTGGTGTCTGTTCCACAAGGCGTTGGAGCATATACAAAGTAGAATTCCATCGAGTAGCGACATCAATAATGAATTTATGCCCAACTTGCTCCTGATTCAGTAATAGTTTCTGCTTTGAAAGAAGCATTTCTGTGACACTGCTTGATTTGTGAAAAAAGGTTACCAACTTGCGCGACTTCCCCAAGATTCTATCAACTTCCTTCACCAAGAGCGAGTGCTTCACAATTAAGTTAATACGGTGCCCATAACATCCGAACCTGCTCCAGCCTAGAATTTCATATGCTTTTACTTCATTTGCTGCATTGTCACTTGTAGCAATTGGCTGTGGAAGTTTCCATTGTAGTTGTGTTTTTTGCAGACTGTTTGCTATGTTTTCTGAAGTATGACTTAATTCCATTTTCACAGTACCTAACACAGCACTCTGCAGTTCCCATGACCTGTCGATGTAGTGTATTGTTGTGGTAAAATACGACTCCGTGTTCAATGAAGTCCATCTATCATGTGTGATGGAAATGTCTTTGACCGATTCTAAATCATTATTTAATTTTGCTCCAATTTCTTCCTTCTTTTTTTCTAATCTAGATATCACTGTAAATCTTGATGGTATTTTGTACCTCGGTTCCAGAAGGGCAACAAAGTCTCTAAAGTACACATTCTCTACAATGCTAATTGGTATGACCTTTCCAACTATAAGTTTGTTGAGGGAATCATCAATTTTATGTTGTCTGTCAACATTCAGTTTTCCCTTCTGTGTATTCGAATTCACAAATGTGTCAATGGATGGCTGATGTTGCTTGGTTGGCATATTTTTGGGCAAACTACCACCATGTTCACTATCAATGTGATTTTTGAAGTTTGTAGTATTACCTGAAGAAGATATAATAAAACAAAATAAATGTCGTGTTTCCCAACATTTAACACTACATGCAATCAGTTTTTGCACAGAATTTTCTAATTGAATATTGTTATGTTTCAAAATTGAGGGTTAAAAAAGTAAAGCCAGTGCCCTGGTTGCCCTCCTCAAATTTTCCGTTGGATATTTCATGAAATAATTTTTATACATGTACGTTAAACATAAAACATATCAGATACAACTGCATTATAGTACGTGTATCGGAGAAAATTTGCACTATATGCAATGTACATAAACACGCATTTTTTTCTCAGTAAAGAATAGTAGAGTTTCAATAAATCGATTGATAAATATTGCATACTGCCATTATCATATCATTCACTTTCAATTAGAATAACGTCTCTTAAATTAAAGCCTGATATATGTACCTTTGTTGGCGTAAGTCTTCCTGCACACTTTGCATGCAGCAAACGACATGTCGAGATTTTCTTTAATGGGCGGACCATCTTTTTTCTTATAAAATCAAAAAAACTTCCAAACATCTGACTTTGCTTTCCCAGGATATTCGTATATTATCTTCTCCAAGTTGTTATTTGCATCGGCTGCCATTTTTAAATTTTCTAGCGGATGGTATTAATTAATTCGTACATGTTTTATTCGCGTAATTCGTTCCTAACCTAATAGCGACAATCGATTATGAAATCTGAAATCGAAAATCGATCACCTCTTAACGATCGACAATCGATTGTCGGCGATAATCGTTAAATCACTACTTCCCACATCTCATAATTTTTTGTGTACTCTCGAAAATTAAAAAGTATGCTGCATTAGATGCATTTCAAACTCCCTCTTATCGGAGAACTTGCTTCCAAGACTTTTTTCAATATGAAAAGGATTGACCTACACATAAACGATGTTGTTGCACTTCTGCGATTATTACAATCATTTTCGTTGTTTCTAAAAAAAAAAACAAAAAAAAAAAAACAAAAAAAAAACAAAAAAAAAAAACTTGACTGTCATGTGATGATAAACACTTGTCTCGATGAAAATGTATAGAAGCCTACTTGGCTATGAATGTTGATTTGTTCTCGAATATTTTTCATTAATTAAGACTGTTTTGTGTAAGTGTTTTAGTTCTGTATGGGACACCTAAATTCAATTGAGCAGTTAGAAGTTCTATTTCAGATTTTATCATACTGTTCACAGCCTTGATTATCCCAGATGATGCATGTTCTCCATCATAACATTAAAGACCTTTTCTTATTTTTTTCCAGGTTGTATCGCATTTAGTAGTAATTTTTCCATTTCAATCATGGCTTTTAGGCAAAGTATGGAGGGTATGGAAATGCTGTATTTACTACTAACATAGTTGTTATGTTATAGTTGTTATGGCGTGAACAGCAGAATTAAGGAACTATAATTTTCAGTTTCAGGGTATAACAGTGCTCAGAGTTCACTGTGTGTTCTCATCTGTGTAATTTATACATATATGCTCACAAGATTTTCTTTCAGAAGGAAAATGGCTTCTACTCCTAAGAAAATGAAGACTGAGGACATAAATGAAGCAATGAAGAAAGCAATAACTGATATGGATACAGACCTGAAAGCTGTTTGTTATGATGTATCTAAAGCCAACAAGCAGCCAGCCATTGCTACTATTGAAGGTGTTCGAAGAAAACTGCGTGCATTAGATGGCCGAACAAAATACATAGCACAAGCTATCCATACAGACATACAAAGCACAAATTCTGCTCATCAACAGAACATGAAGACTCTCACAGCTGAAAACCTCAAATTGAAAGCAGAAAACAAATCATTAAAAGAGAAAGTGAAGACCCTTGCAGGAAGATTGTAAGAGTATGAAGATGTTTTGGATGTATCATTGCCGCTTGATGAGCCATTGGAACGTAAAGACACAGATCAGTCAGGAACATCAACATCTCCTGGATCATCTCAAACATCTCCGAAGTCATCATAAACCAAATTTCCCTGACTTCTATTCTTGAAGATAATCCTCATCTGTTACCTGTTGTACAGCAAGAACTTCAAAATATGTGTTGAACATTTGTAGAAACATTCTAGATTTTATTACTTGGATCAAAGAAGATCATGCAATTTCATTCATTCAATTTTTCATTTCTTAAGTTACTGTAGACATCTACTGAATTTTGTCAAATTTTCATCACAAGAGGCACTTGTGCTTGAAATGATTGACAGTATGGAATACATTATGTTTTTAATAGGTGTCCAAGAAGACCTGTATATGTTTAAAGGACCAATGAATGTATTCTGTAATACATTTATTGTTATGCTGTCCATCACTCTGTATTTTTAACTGTTTGCTGTATTAGTCTAGTAGATACAGAAACATATCTTGTAATCTACAATATGTGGAGGCTGTCTATAGAAAATCAGACAGAGAGGATGGCAATTTGGAATTCATAGTTTTCAAATATTTTTCATCTTTTATCAATTTAAAGGCTACAGCTAGCAAGTAGATCATACTGCATCTACATTCATGTACATGTGTAACAAAATAGAGTTTTAGAGTGCATGGACAGCATAATCTGATTTATTTGTATTTTGATGCTAAAATTGAAATAAAATTTTAGGTACTGAAAACACCAGAGAAGAAACTGTATTGAGTAATTTGATGTAAACTTGCCACTATGCCAAGGACAAAGAAACAAAGCCCTTTTATAAAACAAAGGAAGAAGAAGGAGGCTACAAGGGAAAAAAGGATGTCTCAAAGACAAATTGACTTTACAGTGCAAAATAAAGATACCAATACTATTAACACATGTGAAAGTGGTGAGAAGTGTCATGAAGAAACTACAACAACCACAGACTGCCATGTTGAATATTCAGGTTTTTCAAATGAAAACAGTGATTTTGCTGCAGTTCAAGATCATGCCCTGTGTAGTCCAGTGAGAAATGACTCAGAAACAGCTCTCAGTAATAATTTGGAGACATCTCTTGTTCCTCATGATGAACTGTTTAGGAATCTACAATATACCGACATACTTTGTGGAGAAGTTCCAATAAATCTAATGGATTACATCAGTGTGCGCTTAAGAACACAGTTTCATGCTGAGCATGGTCTTTTGACACTTTCTTACCTTTATGCCACAATATGTGCTTCTAAACAGTTAACTGATCAGGAAATAATACCAAAAGATGTATTTAGAGTCCAGATGCACTATGTACAAGGTCATTACCTTATCTCCTGCCAGTTGCCACCACACATTTATGTAACTGACTTGCTTAGAAATGAAGGACATTTATTTGAAGTACTTTCACAATTGAATGTGCTATATGCAGCACTAAAGGCAGGACATGCAACAGTCTCAGATATAAAGTATATAGTTCCAAACTCACAAGGATATTCGGTGGACTGTGGACCTTATGCAGTTGCAAACACTGTTTCTCTTCTGAACAGCATAGAATTGTCTTCTGTGAAATTCTGCCAGAGCAAACTTAGATCACATATATTTCAATGCCTGTATAATGGGCATTTCTCTGCTTTTCCTATTGAAAAAAATAGTACTGTCTACAGATATTCTTCAGAACCTGCAAACCAAATTCCTGAGTCTGAATGTGAAGGACAAAGGATGTTCAATGCCAATGTGCACAGAATGAAACAAACAGAAAAAGAGAGAGAAAAAACTAAGACGATCTGATTTAAGCTACAGACCAAAAGAGGCTGAAGCAGATAAAACAAGAAGAAGACAAAGAAGATTTGATGATGAATATAGAAAGAAAGAGGCTGAGGCAGATAAAACAAGAAAAAGACAAAGAAGATGTGGTGATAAATATAGAAAGAAAGAGGCTGACGAGAAAAGAAGTCTACACAGGAAAGAAGACAGAATGATAAATACAGACAAAAGGAGGCTGAGGAAGATAAAACAAGAAGAAGAAAAAGACGATGTGATGATGAATATAGGCAAAAAGAGGCTGAGGCAGATAAAACAAAAAGAAGAAAAAGACGGTGTGATGAGGAATATAGAAAGAAGGAGAAGGAAAAGAAGTCTACACAGAAAAAGAGACAAGAATCAAAACCTTCCTCTGTTGCTGCTGCAATAACAAAATATCACAAGACGGTTTTAAAGGGACCTATATATATATATATATATATATATATATATATATATATATATATATATATACTATATATATATATATATATATATATACCAGTTGTAATCAACTATGGTATCGGCATAGTGTTCATCCCCTGTCTCCAAATGCATTACAATCTACAAATGAAGTTCTAAAAGAATGTCCTAAAGTATTGAGTGTGAACAACAAGATGTGGATATGTAGAACTTGCAAAAGTCATATCAACAAAGGAAGAGTATCACCAATGTCAGTTATGAACGGAATGAAATTTCCTCAGCAAGGCATTCAGCAGATGTTGAATCCACTAGAACTAACACTTTTGACAGTTCATCTCCCTTTCATGAAGATACACCAAGCCCCAAGCAGAAGAATATACGAGGCAATATGGTACTTGTACCTGCAGACGTGAATGATACTGTGACTCAATTACCCCGCCTTCCATCTAACAGTGCTACCATAAAAGCTACGCTAAAAAGAAGACTTAGATATAAACACCATGTCTACTGTCTGAATATTCGTCCTCAGATGGTCAGACAGGCTGCACAATTCTTATCAGAAACTCCTCTATATAAGGAGCATGTGACATTCAATACACAGTGGGATGTTAGTGATCATGATACAAATGATGAAAGTGAAGAGGATGAAGATATAACTGAAGGAGTAGATAATGATAGATTACTTCAAGAAAGTGAGAGACCAGTTCTTGAGGACAAAGAAAATGGGACCAATGATAAGGCTGATACATGGAGTGAAGTTGATGATGGAGAACTCATGTCAGGGCAAGCTGATACTAGGCTCACTACACAAGATTTCATAGAGGCAGAAGAAAGAGATTTGCTGTATAACTTTGCCCCTGGAGAGAGGAGTATACCAGTAAGTGTATTTTTAGAGAAGGATAGTGAAGAACTAGCTTTTCCAGGTATCTTTTGTGGTCAGAGACGTCCTATCAACAATGAAAGGAAAATAAAGGTTACATACGGCGATATTGTAAAATCTGAGCTACGTAACTGTGATAGACGAGCAGCAACAAATGTGGAGAACATTTTCTTTAAAACAAAAAAATAAAAAAATAAAATGAAGACTAATTGATCAATGCCAACTAGCCTTACGAAAAGTTAAAACACAAAATCAACGATTGACAGTGAAGGATGTGAAAGGTTCAGCTGCTACAGACCTAATTCATCAGGACAAAGCTTAAAAGTTCTTAGCAAACATTAGGGGATCTCCACCATACTTTGAGAAAGTAAGTAAAGACTTGTTTGCTATGATTAGGCAATTGGGACCTGCAACGTTTTTCATAACCCTTTCATCAGCAGAGACTAGATGGCTTCACCTGCTGAGGATACTGGGACAGATTGTAGACAATCGTTCATACACAGATGAAGAACGGAATGATATGTCTTGGGATAAAAAGTGTTGCCTCATTCAAACTGACCCTATTACATGTGCAAGGCATTTTGACTTTTCTGTGTCTACATTTCTCAATGACATCCTCCTACAACACAACCCTATTGGAAAAATAACTGACTATTTCTACAGAGTAGAGTACCAACAACGTGGGTCTCCTCACATACACATGATGGTGTGGTGCAAAGATGCCCCTAAATATGGCACATATAGCGATGAGGAAGTGTGTCGTTTTGTTGACAAATTCATAACTTGTCGCTATGCTGATGAGAATGAAACTGTAATGTTGAACTTGGTAAGTCTCCAAACTCACCGTCATAGCAATACATGCAAGAAAAAGCGAGAGAAAAGGTGTCGTTTTGGTTATCCTAAACCACCCATGAAACACACAAGAATTCTTCAACCCCTCATGGAGCCAGAATTTTCTAGGAAGGAGACGGAAAAGTACAGGAAACTCTATGCACAAATTGAGAATTTCCTCTATGACAATGACGAAAAACAAGAAATGAACTTTGATGAGTTTCTGCTGAAGTTTGAACTCACAGAAGATGAATATATATTGATAATACGAGCTTCTATTTCCAGTCCAACAATTATGCTGAAAAGATCACTCGGAGAAAGTCGCACAAATAACTACAATTCAGATATTTTGCAAGCATGGCAGGCAAACATAGATATACAATTTGTTCTGGATGTGTATGCTTGTGCAACTTATGTTGCATCATATGTAACAAAAGGTCACAGGGGAATGAGTGAGCTCTTACGTATAGCAGCTGAGGAGGTTAAACTGGGAAATGCATCTTTAAAAGAACAGATAAGAGTGGTTGGTAACAGATTTCTGAATGCCGTGGAAATCAGTGCTCAGGAAGCTGCCTACATATGCCTACAGCTGCCAATGAAACGTTCATCACGACAAACAGTGTTTGTAAATGCAAGCCCTCCAGAAGAGAGAGTGACGCTGTTGAAATCACAACAAGTACTGGATGAGATGGATGATGAAGATGACAATATTGAGTGCAGCAATGACATTTCACGTTATTCAGAAAGACCAAAATCCATGGAAAATATAACCTTGGCTGAATTCATTTCATTTTACCAGAGAACATCTACACCTTCACATTCACAAAGAATAAGTACATGTACTTTAGATCATAATCTTTTACAGGAACCTACATCTTGTGTAAATGATGACCAGACTCAAAATGATGACAAGGATGAGATGACACAACAAGTACAGTACAGGCGTAGGGAACGTGGACATATACTTCGACCTGTACATTTCAATCCAGACGTTGATTCTAAAAAATATTACCGTGAATTGATAATGTACTACCCATGGAGAGATGAAAGTTCTTTAAAAACAGATAATGAATCATATGCTGACAAATACAATACTATTAGAGAAGAAATCAATGACTGCAGAAAAAAGTATGAACCTTATGCAGATGCTGTTGACATGGCAGAGCAATATCTTCAACAGAATCAACAACTGGATGAAGCTTGGGACCAATTGGCTCCAGAAAATCAACAAATTGAGAATGAAGACATTCATAATCAACTAACAATAGTCGATGCTGGGGTTGAAGAGCCAGATATAGCTCGAGAATTGGGTTTACCAGTCTCTCAGATAGAGGAAGACCTTCATTCTTACAATGAGATGTGCGATGAAGAGCACAGAGCACACATGCGTCTCCTAACTCCCAGGCAAATTGAATTTGTGTATGACACCATTAGTCTAATTAAGACATCATCAGAACCCTTGTATAGGTTTTTGAGTGGCGGAGCAGGAGTTGGCAAAAGTTTTGTTACAAAAGCTCTCTATCAAACAGCTCTAAAATTCCTTAATGCTAGATCAGGAGAAGACTTCACCACCAGGAAAGTCTTACCTTTAGCGCCAACAGGTAAAGCTGCTTATCATATCAAGGGCACAGCAATTCATTCTGGATTAAAAATCCCTGCCAACCAGAGTCTTCAATACAAAACTTTAACATCTGGAGCCCTAAACACTCTCAGAAATGAAATTGGTGCTGTAAAGCTTATTTTCATTGATGAAATTTCCATGGTTGGTTTCAAAATGTTTAACTTTATAAACCAAAGGTTAATAGAAGTTATGCAAAGTCCAAAACCATTTGGAGGAATTTCAATCATTGCAGTTGGAGACCTGTTCCAATTAAAGCCAGTTATGGACAGCTATATTTTTACCCGGCCAGGAAGTGGGTACCTACCTTTGGCATCAAACCTTTGGACAGACCTATTCACCATGGTAGAGTTGACCAAAATCTTGCGTCAGGCAGACAACAAGGAATTTGCAGAATTACTAAATAGATTGAGAGAGGGCAACCATACTTCAGCAGATATAGCAGCATTGAAAGAGCAGCTGATACTTTCTGAGAGTGGTAACTACCCTTCTAATGCTCCTCATTTGTTTGCTACCAATGAACGTGTCAATTCCTTCAATAACACCATAATTTTGCAAGCAGACAAACCCAAGTGTACCATAACTGCCAAGGACATCGTTGTGGGTTCAACTCCGCCATCAATGAAAGATAAAATACTAAACAACTTTAGGGCCAGTTCTCAGACAAAGCAACTCCATATTGTCCTAGAAGTATGTGAAGGTATATGGCATGATTTGACAGTCAATTTAGACACAAGTGATGGTCTCATCAATGGGGCTTCTTGCATCATAAGAATGATTGACATTCCTTTTGGCAAAACTGTTCCATGTGGAAAACTGTGGGTACAATTCCATGAAAAGATATTGGTGTAGCCCTTCGTAACAGTAAAAGATGCAAGGTGAAGATAACGAACAGTGATCAATCTCATAACTCCTACAAGCAATACAAAATAGATAGTTGGGCAAACACGGACCCCTGGACACACCAGAGGTGAGATCAGGTGCCTAGGAGGAGTAAGCATCCCCTGTTGACCGGTCACACCCGCCATGAGCCCCATATCCTGATCAGGTAAACGGAGTTATCCGCAGTCAACGTCGTCGATATATCTAAATGCCGAGTAGAAAGCCACAAAAAAAGATTGTTCTTTTAATGTAGAAGTTTATGAATAAATTCTGCTTCATAAAAATATAAAGGCGGGTCAGCTAAAAATGGAGCACAATTCGTGTCCAAGGGAATTCCAACAGACTGTTGGAAGACAAGATCACCGACGACAACGAATATATATTGTCATTGTCCAGCATGTTTTTTATTTCAACTTTAGAGTACATTTGTATCGAATCTGAGTGGTGTTTAACAAAATATTTTTTTTTATAACTTCACTAGCTATGAATATATCCCTTTTTCCATTTTTGTTGAAGAAGCAACTGTTAATGATGTCAAAAAGTCTTCTAGTATTTAATTTATGGTAGGAATTGTTGTGTAAAGTGTTGAAAAGTTGTAAGTTTTGATATCTTGTGAATAGAGTCAAAAGTCGATTTGAACAGAAATTAAGGGTAGTTTGATGACCTTTCAAGAGAGAGAGAGAGGTCAATTTATTAACAATGCAATCTTGTGAAAAAACTGTTTAATGATGGATTTAGAATGACTTCCTTCCTTGATATTTTCAGCAACGCGTCTGTATATGGCGATGAAATTTGGGCAAACACGGACCCCTGAATATATCAGAGGTGGGACCAGGTGTCTATGAGGAGTAAGAATCCCCTGTCAACCGGTCACATCCGTCCTGAGGCCTATATCAATATCAGGTAAACGGGAGTTAACCGTAGTCATCACCAGTGTGCCAAGAACGCCCTAATAATCAGTGTGTGGTACATCATTCTCTCTTGAAGTTGGTTCTGTGTTCCTTCTTTATTCAATGAAAAAATATAAACCCGTTTTCCTCTCTGTAAACATTGTTCTAATATAGAGTACTTTGATATACTAAAGATTCAAGTCCACTTACCACCAAGACATTTAGTTTAAGTTCAAATTTCTTCCAACTCCACTCTCTGTTGAAATAGCAGTGAATTGCATCTCTAGGAGCAATGGTTGAAGTAAATCTATGTTTGACAAGAACTGATTTAGAATATACATGTATTTGCCAAATTTTTTTAAAGGAAATTGTAAAATTAATTTCTAACAATACTGTATACACCTCTAGATACGGCAGTTTTCTTCCTAGCCATTCGACGAATCGCCTTCCGCTTTCATACTCGGGCTTTAATACTTCTTCCCAGATATTTTCATTATCTGCTGCGTCTTTTACATATTCAGTATGTTCATGCTCATCTATATTTTCATCTATTTCCTGGAAGTAAATCCCACATTCTTGAATTACAAACAATATAAATGCCGGAAAAATATTTACCACATGTAGTGCCGTATCTCAATACAATCAAAAATTTTACCAGCCATTAATATAAAAATAGGAGAACAACTTGCTATTAAAGGTTTTATCTCTGGAAAACATTTTTACTGTTCATTCCTGGTCCAATATCAAAAAATGTAGTGATGAACTGCATAGTGGGATTCAAATGTCTGAAATGATATAAAAATTTACAATAATCACAACAAAATCAAAGATTTAGAATAGTTTTAGGAAATATTTACTATTCTTGATAATGATTATTTATTGTTCAAAGCTTTATTTTACATATAAGATCCGGGTTAGAATAGATCTTTAGTACCGCTTGCTTGTCGTGAGAGGCACCTAAATGGGGCGCTCCTTCGAATGAGACAGCCAAAACCTAGCCCCCGTGTTACTGCAGGTGTGGCACGATAAAGATCCCTCCCTCCCTGCTCAAAGGGCCGTAAGCTCCGAGCATAGGCCTAATTTTGCAGCCCTTCACCGCAATGGTGACGTCTCCACATGAGTGAAAGATTCTTGAATAGGACTAAACAATGTAGAATCAGTCATATTTTACAGTTAATGATCCAGCCTCTATACATGCTTTGAACCGCCCCTGAACTCTGCATCAAACTCTTAATCCGTTATTTTGAGCTTTTCTTCAGGTCCTTCGGATGAGACCGAAAAAACCGAGGTCCTGTGTCACAGCAGGTGTGGCACAATAAAGATCCCTCCCTGCTCAAAGTCCATAAGCGCCGAGCATAGGCCTAAATCTAGCAGCCCTTCACCGGCAGTGGTGACGGCTTCATATGAGTGAAATATTCTCGAGAGTCCCTCTCAATATTCAATCAATCTTCAGTAATCGAATAATTTTTTTCTGTTTCCGCGTCATTCTCCTGTTTAGATAATACTTCGAAATAGGCATTTAACAAGTTCTTTCTCTTCTTATCGTCCGGGTTCTAAAATATTAAGAAAATCAACAAAAATGTATACTTTTTAATCTTTAATACCATGGAAACGCCTGTTAAAGTAATCGTAAAGGATTGCTGTGTCGTTTATGAGCCACCTGCCATGATACATCTCCACTGTTTTCAGTTCTGTGGAGATTAGGGTGTTAGAATAGGTCCTCGGTACCACTTGCTTGTTGTAAGAGGTCACTAAAAGAGGCAGTCCTTAGGATAAGACCGCTAAAAACCGAGGTCCTGTGTCACAGCAGGTGTGGCATGATAAAGATCCCTCCCTGCTAAAAAGGCCGTAAGCGCCGAGCATAGGCCTAAATTTTACAGCCCTTCACTGGGAATGAGTAAAATTCTCGAGCGAGACGTTCAACAATATACAACCAACCATTGTTTTCATAATGTTAGAGCAAGGGAAGAAAAAAAAGTGATATTCACCTGCAATCTATAGTTGACCTACATAATTACGTCAAGCGTTTTATGCAATGGTACTTTGTAATCGATACAGTCAAATAAGGAGACATAATTAAGTAGTATAAAATAGCACCATTTTTCTTCAGCCGTTCTGCATTCTCGAAAGTATATGGTTGAGTGTTCTGACTACATTCTTAAGACTTAATTGACATTGTTACCTCATCTTTCCTTGCGAGTAAGATCTGGATCTATCGTTGTTATTTCGCGCAAGTTACGCCCCTTGTCTGCCATTTTGCGGTAAATCGTATTCCCTGACGTTGGCTTCTTATAATTTCATGATCTGTAGGTTTGTCATGTTATTTTCACATCAGTTGCGGTCAACTTCAATAATGACCGGGGGGTGTAACCCATAAACTAGAATGAAAACTTGATAATTGATCAGAAGTAACCGCTTATATTTGGTAGGGTAAAGTAGGACAAATTTACTTTTTACCGATTGACCTATATAGCTGACCCTGCAAAGGGATGTAACTCGTAGCAAAGTGTGGATACGCATATACAAAGGGATTGTATTGTCTTGTTTAATGTCCCTCTTGATACGTTTTTACTTATATGAGACGTCACCAAGTCTGGTGAAGGGCTTCAAATTTAGGCTTATGCTCTGCGCTTACGGCCAAAGGGCAGTGGGGGTTCTTTAGCGTGCCACATCTACTGTGACACGGAACATCCGTTTTTAAGGTCATCCCCGTGGAGCCGTGACATTCATACCTGATGCCAAGCGTTTGGAGATGGAACTGTCACGACCAGTTTTAACGACTTAGGTCTGTAGCGGCGGATATTCAAACCCCAAACTTCCACATGCGGGGCGAACGCTCTACCTCTATACCACCGCGGTGGTATACAAAAGAAGGAAAGGCAACAACAAAGCTAAAGATGTGTTTAAAAAATTCAGGTCAAAATGTTAAAATCTTTAATTTGTGGACATTGCTCCAACAAGACTACTAATGCCATAGTCACTATATCTACGACTGCTTCAGTGATTGAATGTATCGTTCAAAACTTTGGCTCTAAAATAAACCGAGAATGATCAACACAACACAACACACTAAAACAGTAAAAAGCGAGAAATGATTGGAGACATCAACGTTATTATTAAGATTTTAAAGGAAAAACAAGTATGGACTGGAATACAAGAACGAACTCTCGATGGCTTCCGAAAGATTTCACAATCCCCACTTACATTTTCTCGGCACACGTTCAAAATCAATTGATGGATGTTGTTCACAACTGAGACATGGTCTAACAGACTTGAACATTACATCCAACGGTTCAAGTGATGATTCAGACTACCAGACTTGAACATTACATCCGACGGTTCAAGTGATGATTCAGACTACCAGACTTGAACATTACATCAGACGGTTCAAGTGATGATTCAGACTAAATGTTTGTGGGATATTCATATTGAAAGAGTTATTACCTCTTGTTTTGCAATCAGAGCAACACAATTCCACTACTACTTGGTGTTAACCATCGAAAGCGAAATAGTTCAGTATGAATGATCTTATAGAAGTACGAAGCTTGACATAATGAATTACTGTGGAATCTAATCCTTCACGATTGCTTGCAATATCATTTAAATATAAAAAATACTGTATCGCTTTTGCATTTTGTCCACCGCGACCAACCTCTCCAACTTTTGAACATTTTTTTCAATACTAGTTAGTGGTTGCGGTGGTGGTTGCATGTTAATAATTCCAGAAAATGAAGGTGAATTTTGCCCCATCCTAAGTGCCACACTTGCGAATTTTCATAGAAAGTTCAGTCACAAGTAGTTGTGTAATTTCATTGTTTCTGAATAATCCTTATGGTACTGCCCAAATATCATATTGTCAGGAATGTTATCGCCTCCATGTGGTAAGCTTGATCACCTAGGATGTACCTATCGCCTTTTAAGTTGTCATGTGACAATAAACAATTGTGGCAGGAGAATCGAGCTTGAGATTCAACTCCTCACAAATAACTTGGAAGATTTCATTATACAATGTATTTCTTGATGTTAGGTAGCCTTGTCCGAACGTATGTTTGCTCTGTCTGTATTTTGGATAACCACTGCAGGCTTGTCAAACTCTAGTGTACGACAGAGCTGCAGGATATCATTTGATGTTGCAATAGCTGTAAGTGCTAAGTGTGGCGCATGACAAAAATACATGGAAGCTGTCTCGGCTTCGAAAAAGGTATTCGAGATTCTTTTCTCTTAAAACATAGATATATGTTTCATTGGCATGTCTTTTATGGTTGTTTACTTCTAAGTATCTTGCCATTAGTCTTTTTCTGTCTCATGGGGTTGGGGGGGAGTATATATCAAGTGGCAGCCCCCTTCCAGAAGTCAGTCATTGCTACACTTGAGTTTGCATTGGTTTCATCCTCCTCCTCCTCTCTGAAGGACAATTTTATCGATCTGACTAAGGACAATTTTGCAGACTACCCAGGAGTCGGTATTGTTTTCATAAATTGCAATTTTAAAAACAAGAGGCCCATGGGCCACATCGCTCACCTGAGTCACCTTGGTCCATATCAGAAGATTTTCCATATCTATTTGCATGTAAAACCGTAGTCCCTATTATGGCCCCAAACCTACCCCTGGAGGCCATGGTTTTTGCAAACTTGAATCTACACTATGTCAGAAAGCTTTCATGTAAATGTGAACTTCTTTGGCCCAATGGTTCTTGAGAAGAAGATTTTTAAAGATTTTCCCTATATATTTGTTTGTAAAACTTTGATCCCCTATTGTGGCCCCATCCTACCCCAGGGGGGCATGATTTTAACAAACCTGAATCTGCACTATATCAGAAAGCTTTCATATAAATCTCAGCTTTTCTGGCTTAGTGGTTCTGGGAAGAAGATTTTTAAAGATTTTTCCTATATATTTGTATGTAAAACTTTGACCCCCTATTGTGGCCCCATCCGACCCCCGGGGGCCATGATCTTAACAATTTATAATCTGCACTATATCAGGAAGCTTTCATATAAACCTCAGCTTTTCTGGCTCAGTGGTTCTTGAGAAGAAGATTTTAAAAGATTTTTCCTATGAATTTGTATGTAAAACTTTGATGCCCTCCTTGAGGCCCCATCCAATCCCCGGGGTCCATGATTTTAACAAACTTGAATCTGCACTAAATAAAAAAAAAACAACAAAAAAAAACAAACAACTTTGACCCCCTATTGTGGCCCCACCCGATCCCCAGGGGCCATGATTTTAACAATTTAGAATCTGTACTATATCAGGAAGCTTTCATATAAATCTCA
>NC_079165.1:39614391-39694391 GCF_947568905.1 Ostrea edulis
GGCAATTGTACAAGTAAATCAAGGTTGAAATCGCCCAGTAGTATAACTTTTTCACTAGATATGAGTTCAGTCAGCATTTGCAGCAATAGTGTCATTTCCCGTCGTGAAACTCCAGGTTTGATGTAACAAACAGCTATGAATATTTCATAGATTGGCAAATATAACACAACAGATTCCAGTGCAGTGTTGTTAACTTCCATTGACTCTTTCCTGACAACTGGTATGGAATTCTTCACTAATGCAACTACACCATATTTTGACTGTTTTGAAAAAGTCCTGTACTGTTCTAATGAAATGTTGTTGCAATAAGTTTCCGTTAATCCTATGACGTGTGCAGCTTGAATTGTTCTATCAACTTTCAGATCATCTTTATGTAAATTATAAGACCTTATGTAGATGAACAATGCCAATTCTGTTATTTTGTTGCAAGTCATCAAGTTCAATGGGCTGATACTTTGGTAAAAGTCTACTAAAAGTTAGCCTTTCCATTTCTGAAAGAGCTGTTTTGTTTACCTTGATTTTCTTTTCATCAAAGTTTGCTAACTGAAGGCCTGATAAGGATCGAACTCTACTTAATCCAACATATGCCTGGCCTGCCGTAAATCGAGCCACATCAAACGAAAGTGAAACTTCATCCACTGTCTGCCCTTGTTCTTTATGGATCGTTGCAGACCAAGCAAGAGTAAGTGGGTATTGTGTTCTGTTTACTACAACGGTAGACTCACTGCCCAGAGAGAATCGAGATGTTGTAACTGTAATTGGAACACCGTGTGACTGAAGGGAAGGTGGAAGTGTGTATCTTGCCGATTTTCCAATTTGCTCATTTTCAAATTTAATCACTATTACACCGCCCAAGGGATGGTCCTTGTTTATTCTTATACTGGAAATAATGCCATTTGCTCCATTGACTAATCCATCAGATATGTCCAAATTCTTTACAATAGAAACCCTTGATCCAACTGCAAGACGAAGCACTGAATAGAATCCATCAGTCAAGTGACGACTTTCAGGAATATGTAGTTTTCTTGAACCATCAACACTGAAGTGATCATGACATTCGATTGTAATGGTAGCTGCGTCTGAGAATTCTTGTAACTTCTGCTCATTATAGGCATTCACCTGTTGATTCGTCGGGAATATGTGCAGACAGTTGATAGATTGCTCTGAAATTCTTGAAGATAACACCGATATGTCTTCTGTGGTTTGGTTTCCAGCTCTGACTCTATTCAGTATATCTGCAAAAAGAGGATCTCCCCGTTGTCTTTGTACTTCAGTTAATTCAATGTATTGAAAGTGTTTTTCCCACGGAGACATGGATAGACGATGCATTGGATTGTTTGGAAAAGCAAACACGGGAGAATCTCCAACTGGTGGTAGTTGTAGTAAATCACCAACTGCTAATACTGAAACACCACCGAATGGGACATCTTCACTCATTTCATCCTTAATCTCTTTAAGTCTCTTATGAATGTTGATCAGTGTTTGTGCTCCAACCATGAATATCTCATCAATGATGAGTACTTTCAGATGCTGCAGTTTACATCTTAAGGATTTTTTTTTCTCATTTGAGAGAGGTATGTATTCATGTTGACTGTGCTTTCGTGTTTCCTTGACTGGAAGGCTCAAGGCAGAATGGATTGTCATGCCTCCAATATTAACAGCTGCAGTTCCAGTTGGAGCTGTGAGAAGTACACAAACTTGAGATAGGGACCCTGACCTGCTTCCTTCAGAGTGTGAATTATTCCATGGTACACACTGGTTAATGTGTGAGATTTTCCTACACCGCCTCCTCCACTGAGAAACAGATGAAATGGCTGAGGAGTTTGTTTCGATTTGACCTTCCAGTACCAATCTACAATAAAATCGTGCACCAATCTTTGTCTCTCATTCAATGTCTGAACCATGCTATTGTACTTGCTTGGAGGAATACATGTATATACATTGGAATACTCCACAGAAAAAGGCTGACTTTGCTTCAATGACCCAGTCACATCAAACTCTGGGGGATTCTCTGATGGATCCAAGTCTTGTGGTATAAGAGTAGCTTCGTCACCTTTCTATTGTTCTGCCTGTAATGTCCATCAGTTGTATCTGTGCGGACACCATCAGTAGTTTTTTCTCATAGGATCCTTCATACTTCAATTCTTCATGGATGCGCCATGACAAGTACATCATAAGAAGTCTGTGACAATAGCCCTCTGGGTCTTTGCTTCTTGGAATTGCATGGAATCGGATGAAATGAGGAGTTTTTAAATGGTATATTATTCCAAGTTTGATTTGGAGAGTTATTGTAGACCGTTTTTCGTTTATGTTGACTGCATCCGCTGAATCATTGTCCTGCCTGGGATTTGACCCTGTAACATACTGAGATGCAAAATCAGCATAACACATGTTTCAAGTGTTTTTGGTCTAGCTACATATCTGTCTATAATACTGTTTGGAAAATATCAACAGAGTCCTCCGGTAATGAGTCTAGGTCCTTTTTGGACTTGAGAAGAAGTCTTGTTCTTTGTTCTGGTAAGTCTGTTGGCAGGAAAATAACTTTTCTGTTACTCTCTCTCAATGGAATAGATAAAAGACGATATACTGCCTCATCTGTTGATATTTCTCTATGTGTCAAAAAGACATATCCAAGCACTGAAAGTTTTTCTTTAATGTTCATGTCTCTTTGTTTACACTGCTTTGATGCTTGCTTGAGAAGTTCACTCATGGTTCTCTCCGACTTGCAAAGGTAACTTGTAACATACATTACACAATTAAGGATTATCTCCCTCATGCATAGCTCTTATCCTTGGACGAATTTGGCTCCACTTTTTTGGCACGCTGTTTTTGGCTATATTTAGCTCTAAAACTTCATAGTTGAGCATCACTGAAGAGACATTATTTGTCGAAATGCGCATCTGGTGCATCAAAATTGGTACCGTATAAGTTTTACATGCGTAAGTCTCCAGCACAAACTATATATCCATATTGGCTCTCCATTTCTGCAAAAGTAAGGGGTGGTAATTGTTAACAAACTGTTCATGTGCTTTTCTGTGAAGAATCACCATGTGTCGTTTTGTACACATTTGTAGAGCTTCAATATACGACTCCACATTGATTCCAGCGGACTGAAGAAGTGATTCCAAAGTTAGCGACTCAGCAAGATTGTGGTTCATCATAGCTCCATATACTGCTTGTAAGATGTTCTCCATAGCAGCCAGCTTAACTGGATCTGTGTCTGAATCTGGAGGACGAGCAATAACTGTCTTTGGACCCAATGGTCGAGGGAAAAAGAATCTGCAGGATGCATTCTTCTTCTTGCATGTCTGACTATGCTTGTGTGTTTGCAATGCTGTTACTATGTCATGCATATCTTGGTCTACATCTTCATCTGGGAGACTGCAAGAGATATGATTGTCCACAAACTTGGTTATTTCTTCATCTGGATTCTTGTCAAGTTTATGTGCATCTTTGACATGAAGAGCAACATGGAAATGTACACGTCCTCTTCCCTGGAATTCTTTTTAGTATCATAATTTAGAACCTGGCCGATAGGATGAGGAGACCCTATGACTACCCCATGGAAAAACTTTTGGAACATGTAGTCAATATGACGAACAGCAGTGACAGGATTTCGTTTAAGCCATAAACTCTTTGTTTTAAAATCCATTTCTTGAACTTGTTTTGAGGTCAAGGATTCTCCATATTGCTGCGCGATGACTTGAATAATTTCCGTCCATCGGAATTCTGCGACTGAAAATGTTAAGAAGAAAGTATATGGACCAAGCTGACGAATCTTTGCTAAACAATCATACTGCATTTTCTGCCACGAAGCCGGGGATCCTCGTACGTTCCTCAGAACTCTGAAGCCATCATCATAACTAATAAGTTTGTTGACTGAGTCATTATCGGTGATATCTTTGACGGTTGCACATCTGCCATAAAGTGACATGCAGGGGCTTTTTCTTTCGAAGTGCAATGTTTATGGTCTGTAGAATTTGTGAAGCCTCTGTAACATACTGTGCATAGAATATATATGATGTATTGTTAGTAAATCTTTGATCACTACTGAGAGTCTGGTATTGAAATATTTCTTTATCGATAATTTTGTGTCTCTTGGGGTGTTGTAACAAAATCTCCCCTTTGGAAATTCTTTGGGGAAAGACATTACTTCTGACTTTTCGTCCCTAAAAAAAAATTATTGGCCGTTGGCCTTCTCCTGGGGCTATGTCAAACTCTAAAGCTGGTCCATCAGCATTCTGTACACAGGTATCAAAGTGTACTGCTGGATTTGATGTGTCCTCTTCTTCATCTGAATCTGTCATTTCTGTTTCATTGCTTGGTTGCTGAGGTTGTAATAATGGGTCCTCTGTTACATTGTTAGCATTTAATGTTTCCCACAAGACTGCCATGCTTCATTGAAGTTAACATCAGAATAGTGTTCATTGTTGAGCCCTAGGTATTCAATGGCTTTGAAGAGAGAATCTGGTCGCACTGTTTGACAATTAACGTGTCTTAAGGCTGGAGGTTACAGCTACAATTCCTGAATGTGATAAAGTTCTCGGCAGCATTGCTCACACTTTTGAAAGATCAGTTGGAACATTGACAACAGCCCCTCTAATGCCTTTCTGTGCAGCTCGTTGAAGGTTAACTATTTTCATAAAAGGTATACGCTTTGAAATAAGTTGGCACTCAAGTTCACAGAGATCCTGTAACTCTTCTAAAATAATGTCTAGCTGGAGGTTATTTGCATGACATTGTGGTGGCATCTTGTTTTTCTTTAGATATCCTTTGCAAGTTTTACAAACAACTACTAGAATATTTGAATTAGGTTATTTGTAGACACAGTTGAAGGAGTTCTTTGTTTGAATTTTCATACATGTTATCTGTGATTTTTGTCACCATATGTTCATACACAAGTCGCTTACATGAGGCACACACAAAAGTAGGACCTTTCAAACAAAGTTTTCTAAAGGCTTTCACTTTGTCCTCTTGTTCACGGAACAATGACATTCGTTTCTTTTGTTTATTTTTTACAACTTCTTTTTCGTGAGCAGTATGCAAATTCCTTTTATGTCTCAAGTGATGGGCATTTCTTATACGCTCATTCTGTTGTTTCTCAAATGTTTGTTGTGCACTTCTAACTCTTGTCCGTTGAACATCTTTTGTACGTTCAGTTTGTTTCTCATCTGTTTGTTTTGCCCTCCTCTCTTATTTGTTTGACATTTTTTGTACACTCTGTCTGTTTTACCTCATCTGTTTGTTTTTGTCCTTCTCTCTCTCATTTGTTTGACATTCTTTGTACGCTCTATTCTTTTCATCTCATCAGTTTGTTTTGCCCTTTTCCTCCTCATTTGTTTGACCATCTTTGTACGCCCTATTTGTTTCTCCTGATGTGTTTGTCTTGCCCTTCCCTCTCTCATTTGTTTGACATTCTTTGTACGCTCTATTCTTTTCTCCTCATCAGTTTGTTTTGCCCTTTTCCTCCTTGATTTGTTTGACATTCTCCGTACGCTCTATTTGTTTCTCCTCATCAGTTTGTTTTGTCCTTTTCTCCTTGATTTGTTTGACCATCTTTGTACGCCCTATTTGTTTGTCCTGATTTGTTTGTCTTGCCCTTCTCTCCCTCATTTGTATAACATTCTTTGTACGCTCTATTTTTTTCTCCTCATCAGTTTGTTTTGCCCTTTTCTCCCTCATTTGTTTGACCATCTTTGTATCCTATTTGTTCGCCCTATTTGTTTCTCCTGATTTGTTTGTCTTGCCCTTCTCTCTCTCATTTGTTTGACGTTCTTTGTACGCCCTATTTGTTTCTCCTGATCTGTTTGTCTTGCCCTTCTCTCTCTCTCTCATTTGTATGACATTCTTTGTACGCTCTATTCTTTTCTCCTCATCAGTTTGTTTTGCCCTTTTCTCCCTTCATGTGACAAAAATGAATCATTGGAATGTATCTCATTTAATATACTTTTCTTTTTTTTTTAAACTGAAACACTGCTGTTGTTGTAAGTAGGCATAGTTTGTTCACTTCTACTATTCTCATCCTCTCTAGTTTTTCTTTGAATATCCTTTTTCTGTTCGGCTCTCTGAGCATGACTCTTCATTTTTGTCTTTGGCATGCTTCAACCTATTGTGGAAATACATTGTAATAAATAATATATTTCTAGAGTAGGGTGCATACATAATGTATCAAATCTTAAAGAGATAAGACTTCTAGTTATATTGGTAGTGAGGAAGAACGACTGCACTAGTTATCTTTAAAATATGTATCCCGAGTACAGCGGCCTCCGGAAAATAACAAGATGCACGGGACATCATTTTATTTCTCGTTATAACCAATACTCGATCGATATATCCGAGAACAGCAAATATTTCAGAAACAATTTGGGACCGAAAAATCATGTTGTAAGCGGTACTTCGTAATATCCGAGCTCATTATATCCGGAGACCACTATACTTGTATGCCATTCAAGCTACAGTCTGGATGAAGGACACAACATATAACATGGATTAATACTTTATTTTCACAAAATTCAAATTTGTAAACAAGATGTCATTTTGTTCTACATATTAACAAATGTAAATTTACTACATTCTATACATTTATTGATGTGTACGTACGTGTGTCAAAGTTTATGTGGCAAGGAGTCTACAAAGCATGATTACCTGATCTACAAACAAAAAAGGCCACATCAAGGATATTACAAAACATTTTTATTAAGTTGTGTTTGTCAACACAGGTGCTTAATGTTTTATAAATTAACCAAAACTCTGCAGTCATCCATAGTGTGATTATCTAGGTATTCCATTTTTTGTTAATTTAGAAAACGCCAGAATGTCCGTGTTTGCCAGGTATTCACACAAAAACAACAGCATGTCTATCCGATTTTAAAATTAGGTCCTATGTGAATACCCATGAAAATGTTGTTGAACATAAATCGTTGACAGAATCTCAGCTCAAATGAAACAAGAGGCCCATAGGCCATTCATATACCAGTACCATCGCTCATACATGGACCTGACAGCATTCAAATCATGACCCTCCCATCCCCAAAGTTAAATTCTCCTTGGGTTATGAAATATCTATAATTTTGCAGACAGCTTTATAGTGATGTATTTTCCCTATTTTGCTATTACTTACCCATGGAAAGGGGTGAGGACTTTCATTTGAACACACTTGAATCTCATTCACCAAAGGACGCTTGATACCAAGTTTGGGTAAACCTGACCAAGTAGTTAAAAATGAGAAACGTTTACACAAGTCAGAGAGAGACAGATGATCAGAAAAGGTCACTTGATTCTTCTGTTCATATAAGCTAAAATCATATGAATCATTTATCAATAAACTACTAAGATAAGCCATGGTGAAATCCTGAGAGAGTGTTTAAAAGTGTTTGCTTGATCACTTGTATCATCAGGCATCAATGCCTAAGACACAAACTCGTTTTTAGAGATGCTATCTTGTGAGCCTGTTTCTGAGTTAGATTCCCTGCTTTTGGAAGTGAACATCCATCAATGCTTGAGAAAAAGATTCATCTTTGGGTGTGCATGCTTGGCTACTTGCGTCATACATCAATTCCTGAGAATAACAATCAGTTTTGGAGTTCTCGGATTCAGAGGTTGATACAAGAGGATTGCAGTCAAATGCATCTTCACCAGTAAGATCCAGTAGCTATTTGTTAAGTAGTAACAGTTTATCTCTTAAACTTCTATTTTCTGCCTTAAGAGTAATTTCAACATTTTCAAGGCATCTTAGTTTGCTAAGGTCTTTCTCGACTTCTTTGAAATATATTTCAGATTTTTTGTCCAGCACCAACATCTTGCGTCTTACTCTTTCTATGCTAGCTATTATTCCGTCACGCATTTGCTGTTGCCCTTTACTTATATCATACAATATTGCTTTGAGTTCAATGTCAACATCACTCATCGTCTCCTTCATTACAGTCCGGAGATCCTTTTTTGTTTGTTTGGCCAAGGATGACATGTTCATTCAAAATTCCTAGAAAGATTAAAATTAGGAAATAAGTATATTATATTCCAAATGATGCGACGTTTCTTGATTTTTAAAAAGCAAATTATTATATTAATTGAAAGACATTTATCAGTGCATTATCCACACACTGAAAATAATGTTTACTAAATATTATAAAGCATTGTAATTGAAATGAAATTTTGTGTACAAATGCACGTACTTCATAATTTAACTATGCCGAGGACTTGTTTATGCAACATACATCACCCCTTTAGATATTTTGAAAAGAATCAAATTTGGAATATTTGTCATCAATATGGTTCGCTGTAGATCAGTGCTTGGAGCGTTCGCTTGGCCCACTTGGGGATCCGGGCTACAATAGGTCTTTAGAACTCCTTGCTTGTCGTAAGAGGCGACTACATAGGGCGGTCCTTTGGATGAGACTATATAAACTGAAGCCCCGTGTCATAATAAAGATCCCTCCCAGCTCAAAGGCTAGGGGCGCAGAGCATATGCCTAAATTATGCAGTTCTTCACTGGCATTGATCACATCTCCATATGAAAGATTCTCAAGCGGGACATATAATAATCAATCAACCAGGAGGCTGGGGTTCGAATCCACAGCAGACACAAGTTAAAACAGGTACATTTCCATCGCCAAATGGGTGCTAATGTCATGGGTCCATGGAGATACCTTAAAAACATAAGTCCTTTAACACAGCAGTTGTGGTGCATTAAAGAACCCTCAGTGCTCATCAAAACTGAGCGCCAGCTGGTCCAGTTTCATTGCCAAATACTCGGTATCAGGTGTTAAATTCACTGCATATCATCACAGGTATCTGAATTTTAATAAATAGATATATTCATTTCAAAAAACCTAATTAAATATATACATATCTATAGCTATTTATTATTGATTAAAATTCAGATACCTCTAACATCATTTGGTGGGGGACATAATTAACATGGCATTTTTATTCGAAGACGGGACGTATTATGGTATGGCGTCATCCGTCTGTCTGTCCAGACCTTGTGGGCAGGATACATACTGAACCATAAGCCCTAGGACTTTACAACTTGGTACATTTGATCACCATGATGAGAGGAAGATGCCTATTGTTTTTCAAGATCAGAGGTCAAGGTCGTAGTATCACTTATTAGGAAAACCTTGTGGGCAGGATACAAACCGAACCGTAAGCTCCAGGATATTATAACTTGGTATATTTGATCACCATGATGAGAGAAAGATGCCTATTGTTTTTCAAGGTCAAAGTCGTAGTATCACTTTTTAGGAAAACCTTGTGGGCAGGATACAAACCAAATCGTAAGCTCCAGGATATTATAACTTGGTATATTTGATCATCATGATGAGAGGAAGGTGCCTATTGTTTTTCAAGGTGAGAGGTCAAAGGCCAAGGTCGTAGTATCACTTATTAGGAAAACCTTGTGGGCAGGATACAGACCGAACCGTAAGCTCCTGGATATTATAACTTGGTATATTTGATCACCATAATGAATTAGCTCACAGAGGACAGTGCTAACTTCACTAAAAAATGTTTTCCTTGAGCAAAATCTACCCGCGTAACGGGCGTATTATGCCACGTTGACGTTGCTCTTGTTAATAAACCTATCAAGGTGCATATCATTGGGGGGGGATATGTGATTGTGGTTTCCCTTATTCTTTCCATTCTATATATTCATAAATAGGTTTTTGTTAAATATATATAGCTATTTATTATTGATTAAAATTCAGATACCTCTAACATCATTTGGTGCATATTATTGGGGGGGGGGGGATATACATACGTGATTGGGCAGCTTCCCTTATTCCTAGCAGAAAGATATCACGTATGCACTAAATTTCAGTAATTTACTTACCTGAATATACCTCACAGTTGTATGCAAAATGCATGAACTCAGAAAATTCCCACGGAAGCAATATTTTTTCGTTATGTAAAAAGACAATATACCGGTGTCGACAGGTCGACGAAGCTTGTGAAATATCTTTATAGCTTTCAAGAATTACGTACGCCTCAAGAATTAATTCTGTAAACAGACACATGTGGTAATCTGAATTAATTCTGTATTGTAAACACTTGGGGGTAATCTGGTAATGAGACCGTCGCGGTTTCATTACCAGATTACCCCAAGTGTTTACAATACATCAAATTATTTTAATTACTCAGTGTCAGAGATAGCGCTTTTAATTCCTACAGACTGTCTTTGCGCACGCCAACGTGCACTAGGCCTAATATGACAATGCACAAATACAAACTTACCTGCAGCAGACGTAAGCTGTCTCGTTTTCTTTAAACTGGTTCCCTGTTAATTGGTGCAACCGAAGCGACCAGTATTGTCAACTCGTACATAAAATTTCACGGTTTTTAGGTAGTAAAGACGCGATATTTTAAGAAATATTTCACCGATTAACTTGAAAATGAATATAGTTTGTCTTTTTACAATGCCACATATGTATGCGAAGGCTGAGAATCGTTAGTGCAAAGGTTCTCTTTAAATCTTGCCCACAAGCTGTAATGGACACACAAACACACACACGCACAGTAGCGATGCTATATCCCCTCCGCAACCAGTTGCGCGAGGGGATAACAAGCACACGGATATATAAGAATTACCATGGTTAGCAAATCCATTCAATATATACATATGTATTATATATGATTCAGAGTGAAAAACTGTTATTGCGGTACTGCAGATGAACATTATGCAGATATGTTAAACACAAAATCCGTACAAAAATCGATTGTCTTCATTAATTAATACAAACAGTTATATCTAAACGATCGCGTAAAATTAAAAAAAAAACCTCGGGGTGGTAATCTTAGAAATCGTTTATAATTAATATGAAAGTTATTCATGAAAAAATAAGTGATGTTGAAGATCGAGTTGTTGTGTCTTTGCTCAGTTGTAGCAGTGATATTTCTAGTCCTATCATTGGTGCTTCAAATGCCATGGAAACAAAACAGCAACTATATACAGCCATGCAAGAAAGAGGAAGATTTGGAAAGATTAATAAAATCAAAGTACTATTGGCGTATCAATAACTCAAATGGTCACACTTTAAGGTTTCACATTATTCAGCCAGATTACTAGACATTCTTTAGATATGAAAATGGAGTAAATGAGCCTCGCTACTCTTTCTTACTAACAGTCGTAACATTTAACGCTAACATTGGGTCAGAGGATATTGATCTATAGGGGACTATATTTTAGCGGAATAAACGGTGTAGTAAAATATTAATGTATTCTCTCATTTGAAAAAAAAAATCAAAGTACTGACATTTGTCTCTAGTAGAAATATTTTGCATTTGTAGTGAATGACCTTACAATAAACTGGAAAATTTCAGTCTGTAAAGTTTGTCGTAAGTCGTAAGTTCTTTTGTAAAACGCGCCCCAGAATCACAGCAAGAACTTTTTTTTTCAAATCTATGGGAAGAAGTTGTAACTGACAAAAGTAATAGGGTTCCATTTGAAATGCCCAACTCTTAAACATTTTCTTTGATTCAATACTCTTCCTTTACTGTATGCCAGTATGTATCTTATTACATCAATTTTAAAATATCAAAACTTTTACCAAAATATTATAAGAAGTAGAAGGACGATCAACGTGCAAATATTATCAGAGGAAATTCGGTCATTCTTATAGCTTACTGAAATATTCGTTACTTTTGCTATGCGAACAGACAAAAGATATGTTCATACATAGTGATTATGCTGCAATTCAAGACAAAAAATATTGTAGCCTAGAAATGACCTAGACCAAAAGAATAATTTAAAAAGGAAAATAGTATCAAGAGACCCACTTTTTGTACCTCAAAAGAATGCAGTGACACATTCTACAGTTGTTTCATGCTAAATATAATCTGAACACGTCCAATTATCCATCCTTGAATATCTTTTTTCCAAACGTATGATCCCATGGGGATCCTGGATAGAATAGGTCCTCAGTACCCTTTGTTTGTCGTAAGAGGCGACTAAAAGGGGTTGTCCCTCGGATGACACCGCAAAAATCGAGGCCCCGTATCGCAGAAAGTGTGGCACGTTAAAGATCCCTCCCTGCTTAAAGGCCGTAAGCGCCGAGCGTAGGTCTAAATTTTGCAGTCCTTTGAGTGAAAGGTTCGCGAACAGGACGTTAATGGTGTATAGTATAATACCATGTTTTCTCTAACTTTAAGGTGGTGTAAGGGATGTTTTGCCACATTATGTTTTGAAGAGAAAATGATCAGCTCTGTTTTGTCCAGGTTCACTTTCAAAATGTTTGTAGCCATCCATGTACTAATATCTACTGTATAAGCTTCTAATCTTGAAAAGTAATTATTCCATCCTACCATTGGTCGTATTACAAGGTGAATTTGAGAGTTGTTCGCAAAACAGTGTTAGTTCATTTCGTGATGTCGACAGATGGTTCCAATTGATTTAGAATACGGTCAGTAAAGTGTATGCCCAAGAACAGACCCTTTGGTGGCGCCAAAAGAAAACTCATTCAGTGAATTTGACAAAGTTAATAGATACAGATTTGCGTCTAGTCCATTTAACGCTAAATCAAAGTATAAACGTAAATCTTCGTTCTTTTAGTCCAACTATAGGTTTCTACAAAAGACCTAAAGTGTAGAATATTTTTTCTGATTTTTTTTTTATTACATTGAAATGCTTCTTTGTGTATATACATACTCTCAACCCTCTCTTTTCGTAGTTATTTTTTTGCGGAGGATCTGAACCTGAATTGATGACAAATCACCAAACAATATTTTCTAAACTTTTCAATCTCTTTCCATTGCAAGCAATATTTAAAGCAAGTTTGGTGGAAATTTGTGCCTAGCACTAATTCCAAGTTTTCTTAAATCAAATAAATCATAAAATGTTTACCAAAGTATATGTACTCCTCCCGCAAATATTAACTGAATATTAAGAGAAACATCAGACGTATTGTGCCACAGCACATACAATTAGTAAATTTAGAATAACAAACTTCCTAAATCAGCAGCATCAAAACCTACAACTTTAATTTCCACAATGTATCCGAGTATTTACCCACGATATATTAAAGATCATGCTTTTGATATCATAGATGTCTTTCTTAAACGAAATTGAACACGGAAATGCGCAAATCTTGTGATTAGTCATCCAAAATCATCATTTTGTTAACCGCCATTCTGATTCTACGCCCAAAAACTTAAAAAGACACCGGATTCCTCATTAACAATATATACGAAGTCTTTATCGATCGGGTCTTCCAACAATCTGTTGGCATTCCCATGGGAAAAATTGTGCTCTAATATCAGCTGACCTGCTTTTGTATTATGAAACAGAATTTATTCAATAGCTTCTACATGAGAAGAAATCATCTCTTTCTATGGCTTTCAACACGCTATCTAGATGAAAGGTGAAGATAACGGAACAGACATTAATCTCCAATTCCTATAAGCAATTACAAAATAGAGAGTTAGGCAAACACGAACCGGAGCCTGGATAAATCAGAGGTGGAATTAGGTGCCTAGGGGGGGGGGGGGGGGGGGGGGGGTAAGCATCCCGTGTCGACCGGTCATACCAATCGTGTCAGAGCTCAATATCTTGATCAGGTAAACGGAGTTATCTGTAGTCAAAATCAGTGTGCCCAGAACGGCCTAGCAATTGGTATGAAACACCTCAGAGAGGGTTTGGCCCAATGATAGGTTGCATTGGCAAACTAGATCGTTATAACGACCATTGAGTTTGCAAAATGTTGACTTCAAACGAGACTTGTAGCAACACTTTGATGGTGCAGGGGTTTCAATGGTATCTTTTAAAGTTAGCATGTCGCAAATTCTATTGTCGTTATAACGTTATAGTTTCATTGGATCAAATGCTGTCTTGACTTGTTTTTGACTATAGATAACTCCGTTTACCCGATCAAGATAATGGGTCAACGACAGTTGTGACTGGTCGACAGGGAATGCTTACTCCTCCTAGGCACCTGATCCCACCTCTAGTATATCCAGGGGTCCGTGTTTGCCCAACTCTCTATTTTGTATTGCTTGTAGGAGTTATGAGATTGATCACTGTTCGTTATCTTCCCCATTCATGTACTTGATAGACTGATTTGTCTTTCTCTAAAACACTATGCTAGTACGGGGGGTTGACGCTCTATAGTAAAATACC
The DNA here is from genome assembly GCF_947568905.1 of Ostrea edulis. Classification (NCBI taxonomy): domain Eukaryota; kingdom Metazoa; phylum Mollusca; class Bivalvia; order Ostreida; family Ostreidae; genus Ostrea; species Ostrea edulis. Next base: position 39,628,499 of record NC_079165.1, read on the forward strand.
TGATTTAAGAATGTTTAACGAGGATTTATTTGATCTGTTAATCTGTATAAGTGGTGAAGATATCACCACTATCATTATGGTGTAAAAATAAATATATTTTGAAGCATATTGTTACATCCGTATATTCTGCCTTCAGATTCATTCATTCATTACACAAATATGGTCTGAGATTTGTTCCCCAGCTACTTAAAATGTTTTCATTTAATTTATTTTTAGGTCACTTGAGTTACTCAGATGACCTATTGCTATTGGTCTGAGTCCGATGTCGTCCGTCATGCGTGAACAATTGAACATTTTTAACTTCTTGATCACTGCCGTTTTGTTTATTTTTCAAATTTGGCATGGATCATCTTTACAACAAGAGGATGTAAATTGCAGAACTCCTACACCCCGGGGCCTTAGGAGAAGGGCAAATACTTCTAAAAATTTACCAATTTTAAAACATCTTTTCTACAACCATACACACGTCTAAAAAAAATATAACTAAAGGCATAGTCATGTACAGCAGAAAGGCCTGCACTACAATTATAATTTTCATTAACCCGGGTTAGAGGCTCTGACTCCAATTTGGTATTGATTGTTGAAGAAAACATTTAAATAATATCATATTTAATGTTATTTGATACTAAATTGAAAGTTAAAAGGATTAGACGGAGCGGGTAACCCTCTGCCATAAATTGAAGGGAAAAAAGATGATTGTAGGGGTAGGAGTTTTGGTGTCAGGGTGTGGCCAAAATGGTGAAAGTGATGAAATATAATGTCTTTATCATTCGAAAGACTTTTTCTTTGATTTTGCCGACTCTATTTAAAATAAGTGCATGGTTAGGATAAGCAGAAAGGAATGTGTCATAATTGTGCGAAGGGTTCTGACTGAAGGGTGGATCCAAAATAGTCATAAGTGATAACATATATTACTAGTATATTATGTAAAATGTTTCATCACACATCAGGTTTTGTTTTTTTTACTGCTGCTGGATATTAGAATTTAGCGTAAATACAGTGTGCAGAACAGGAAAATTATTACAGATTACGTAGGTCTTGGGGCTAGTCATACTTTTAACGTTTGTTCTAATTTCTTTTACTAGTATATAATATCCTCGAGTTTCAATATATACAGCCCAGTAGCTAAGTACTTCGTTACTAGCTTGAAAATACGGATGTATATTTAATTGCTGTTATAAAATTTAGAAATTCATTTCAAAATTAAGGATTATCTCCCTCATGCATAACTCTTATCCTTGGACGAATTTGGCTTCACTTTTTTGGCACGCTGTTTTTGGCTATATTTAGCTCTAAAACTTCATAGTTATTTCGGATTTCAAATATTTCGGTTGAGCATCACTGAAGAGACATTATTTGTCGAAATGCGCATCTGGTGCATCAAAATTGGTAACGAATAAGTTTTACATACCAATATATGATATCCCCAAGTGTTCAATTCATAAATATGAATGAAAGGTGAAGATAACGAACAGTGATCAATCTCATAACTCCTACAAGCAATACAAAATAGATAGTTGGGCAAACACGGACCCCTGGACACACCAGAGGTGGGATCAGGTGCCTAGGAGGAGTAAGCATCCCCTGTCAAATATATAAAATCTTTGAGTTTTTAATGCATTATTAGCAACATATGATATCCTCAAGTTCTGAATGTGTTGTAGACTTAATAATTCGGAAAACTTGTTGCAATTACGACTCACTCATGAGAGGGAAAAAAATCGACCATTGACATTCAGAAACAAAGATACATGTACTACGACGAAGCACAATGTAATCTATCTCCATCAAGCTGAATGTCCATTACATTGTAAGTATCGCATTGAAATGATCATCACGGAATGAGTATATCATTCATGTAAATGTACAGAAATTTAAAACATGCAATGTGTCAAACATGTTAGTCAGAAGGCAGTACAGATAAATGAAATTGTTTCGCATGTTAAAGCAGTAATTACTTTCCATCTGCATTTTCATATTAAAAATAAAAATGGAAAAGTTATCTTTATATGGCATTTTCAATTAAAGAGAAAGGATATATTCAAAATATAGATAAGAGTCCTCGCTCTTTGAGCCAAAGAATTTCAAATGATATAAATTTCTTAAACTTCTGATTCTCATTATCTGACACATGTATGAGGGAATCATTGTTATATTACCCTTTAAATAGTCAGACATAACTTTTTTCCAATCACTTTGTATGAAAATTTTACGATATACTTTCGTTTTGCACGCAAATGCATATTCAAGTGGGTATTAAAACGATCAGTCAGAATATGTTGCAAATATGAAAAAGAAAAATATCGTAAATCACTCTTAACTCAGGTATACTACAATATACTATGTAAACAATGCAATACGTCGAACCCCTATACCAGCTGGGAATCGAATCCACGCTCCAACATTATATTTTAGAGAAAGATGACCATATAAATCTATTAAATATATGTAAAAAGTTCTAAGTGGCTAGATATCATTGATAGATAGACTATACACTCGATGTGTACACATTGTTTTCTGGATATTTGTTAAATTAAGGGTTGATAGAATTTTTTACCTGCAGAGCGATTATCAAAACAACGACAACAAAAAAGCCAACCCTGAAACCCCGATCCAACAAAACTGAAATTACGAGTGTTGAACCTGGTGGTGATAGTATTAAAATGATTTGAAAATGACGCATATCAGTTTGACTGAGACGGAACTTATCAATCTTATGAAAAAGTTACGATAACGAACAGTGATCTATCACAGAAATCTTACAAAGAATACAAGATTAAGAGAGGACAAACACAGACCCCTTAACACACCCGCTCTTAGTCTTATATTTGATCAAGTAAATGGAGTAATCCATAGTCAAAATCAGAGAAAGGCCTAACGATTGATATGAAACACCCCAGACAGCATTTGACCTAGTGATATTTGTAAGTAAAACTTGTACGGTACCAATTTTGATGTATCTACAAATTAGATCGTTATAATGACCATAGAGTTTGCGAAATGCTGATTTTAAACGAGAATGTCGACACCCCTGTAACATAAACTTATTTGTCAGTAGCCTGACTCAATTAAAAATTAATCATATGCTGTACATGATTGATTGATTGTATCTTGCTTAACGTCTCGTTCGAGAATTTTTCACTCAGATAGAGACGTCTCCAAGCCCGGTGAAGAGCTTCAAGTTTAGGCCTATGCTCGGCGCTTACGGCCATTGAGCAGTGAGGATTTTTTAGCGTGCCAACCTACTGTGACACCGGACATCCGTTTTTAAGGTCATCTCCGAGGACCCGTGACATTCACAGCTGATGCCGAGTGTTTGGCGATGGAGTCGTCACTACCTATTTTAACGACTTAGGCCTGTCGCGGTGCAGTACACGATCTTGCGTATCTAATCTGTTGAGAGACATAACACCAGATGCAGGTGATAATGGAATGTTGCTATACAAATATGGAATGTTGACGAAGGAAAAGCTGAAGTGATTTTGTTTGTCATAAAAGTTGTGTTGTTAGTTTGCCGTTGACATCTATGTTCAATAAAATATCCAAATATGAAGCAAATATGGAAGACTGTGGTGCCCTTTATTCAAAGTTCACTGGAATATATCCAATCAACATATGTACGAAAATTAGTTAACGTCGTCGATATATCTAAATGTCGAGTTGAATGCCTCAGCATTAGATTTCTTCTCATGTAGAAGCTTTTGACTAAGATTTGCCTCATAAGAATATAAAAAAAACCAGGTTACCAAAAAGAAGAGCACAATTATGCACATGGGAATTCCAACAGACTGTTGGAAGACTGATCAACAAAGGTTTAGATGCGATTTATTTGGGAAATTTACTGAAAGTTCTTTGGAATTTTTTAGAATCCACATTTGATTTACACCATTTATTGCATATTTTGTGGCACAATACGTCTGCTGTTTCGTCTAACAATCGGTATGAAGCACGTCAGACAGAATGTGACCCAATGATAGGTTGTATTGACGAACTAGATCGTTATAACGACCATAGAATTTGCGAAATGCTGACTTCAATCGAGATTGTTGAAACCCCTGTACCATTAACTTGTTTGTCAGTAGCTTGCATCGATTTAAAAACTGACCATACGGAACAAGCTCTTGCGAGAAATAAACACCACATGCAGGTGATAATGGAATACATATGTATTGCTACATACATATTGGAAGTTGACGATGGAGAAGCTGAAATCATTCCGTGTTTTATACAGTTGAGTTGTCAGTTTGCCATTAATGTCTACTTTCAATAAAATATCTAGGTATGAAGCAGAAGTATATAATGCATAAAACATCACACAAATAGAGAACTGAAATGGAGTTGTTTTATTTGGAGTTCCAAACGTTGATTTATTGATGTTTTCCGCCACACTCAACAATTTTTCAGTTATCTGGTGGCGCCCAGTTTTTGTTGGTGGAAGAGAGATCCCAGTTACAATGTACCTGGGAAGAGACCACCGACCTTTCGAAAGTAATCTTTCTCACCGGCGCGAGCGGGATTCGAACCCGTGCCGACAGAGGTTGTGTGATGATGAGCGCGATGCTCTAACCACTCGGCCACGGAGGCCCAACCGTTGTAAACAATTTAAAAGTAATGTATACATGTATTTTTAAACTTACACAATTGAAATAACTAAAAAGCAAAAGGAAAAACTGTGTAAAAAATTGAATATTGTCTTGTCTTAGAGAAATGGTAGAATGGCATAAAAAATCATGATTTTTGTCACAGAACACGGGATGCATGTGCATGCAATACTTCCTCCCCCTTCCCTGTAGTTTTTAGATATTTAATGTCTGGGTATATTTAACATACATTTTTTCACAAAATATTCAACTTAAAAGCTAATGTTCTAGGTCACATGAGAAGAAAGAGCTTTCAGATCAGAAAAACTATCTAGGTCACCTGAGTAAACTCAAAGTGACCTATTGTAATTGGTTGCAGTCCGTCGTCATGCGTTAACAATTTTTTAAATTCTTGATAACTACCTTTCCATTTCTTTTCGTATTTGGGTTGAAGCATCATTAGGACAAGGGGGCATAAATTGTAAATTTCAGGACTCCTTCACCCCCTGGGAACCGAGGGGCGGGGAATAAACTGTCAAACTTTGACAAATTTTCAGAACTCTTCTTCTCTACAACCGCTAATGTGGAATGTGGAGAATAAACAAAATGCATTGTGATGTAGAGCAAAATTGTAAATTTCATGATCCCCGGGGTAGGGATTCTAACCCCAGGATGGGGCCAAACTTGACACATGACGTCTTTAGTGCTATTGATACTAAATTCAAACTAAATGGATATTTAGGAAGAGCAGGTATTCCTTACCAAAATTGAAAAATTTGATGATCCCAGGGGTAGGGGTTTGGTATCAGGGTGGGGCCAAAATGGTCAGTTATTAGATGTGTAAACAATAGAACATTTTATACGCCCGTCAAAGACGGGGCCTATTATGGTATGGCGTCCTCCGTCCGTCTGTCTGTCCGGACCTTGTGGGCAGGATAGAGACCGAACCGTAAGCTCTAGAATTTTACAACTTGGTACATTTGATCACCATGATGAGAGGAAGATGCCTATTGTGTTTCAAGGTCAAGGCCGTAGAATCACTTAGTAGCAAATCCTTTTGGGCAGGATACAAACCGAACTGTAAGTTCCAGGATATTACAACGTGGTAAATTTGATCACCATGATGAGAGAAAGATGCCTATTGTTTTTCAAGGTCAGAAGTCAAAGGTTCAGGTCATAGTAATGCTTAGAAGGAAAACCTTGTAGGAAGGATACAAACCAAACCGCAATCCCCAGAATATTGCAACTTGGTACATTTGATCACCATGATGAGAGGAAGATGCATATTGTTTTTCAAGGTCAGAAGTCAATGGTCAACACCCTATATTAGCTTTTCACGGGCGTATTATGTACCGTTGGCGTTACTCTTGTTAACTTCTTGATAACTACATTTCCAGTTTTTTTCAAATTTAGTATGAAGAATCATTGGGACAAGGGAGACATAAATTGTAAATTTCAGGACCCCTAGGGCGGAGCAAAAATTGACCAATTTTCAAAAATTGTCTTTTCTACAACCACACATGTGTATATTTTTTAAGAAAACCCAAGTAAATAACGTTGTCTACGCCATTGAGTGTAACCTGTGTGGCTTAATTTATGTGGGAGAAACCAAGGGTTCACTTAATAAAAGAATATCGGGGCACATATTTCAAACTAATAATGGTGGTAACCAACTTCTTTACAAACATTTTAATGCACCGGACCACTCCGTCTTGTCCATGAGGGTAAGGATTTTAGAAAAAATTTACCATCACACAAACAATCCAACATTAAGCACCCCTTTTCGTAGACAACGAGAAGATCACTGGATCAGGACCCTAGGCACTGCATTTCCATATGGATGCAATGATAATGTATATGATGTAGGAAATTTGACTAGTCCACAAGGAAATAACGTGAATGTGATGGGTCTCTTTCCCAATACCCCAAGACGGAAACGCAGTCATGGACATCGTTCATATAAAAGACCAAGTATAAATGATGTCACGTTTGATTCACTTTTGCCTTACGTCAACAGACAATTAGGTCCACATCATATTCGTACAAAACTTTACTCTATTCCATTAAGAGTTTTACACACGTTATTTGAAGAAGCTATGGCTAGTCTATACTTGGATTTTTCAACACCTGAATATAGACTGAACTCTATGATTATGGATGTTGCCTACCACGGGCTATATAAACCAGCACGGACCATGGATGATATTCCTTCCAAATCATGCCGCCAGTTCCTTAAGCTCAAATTTACAAACAAAGGAATAGATGCCGTCAACATCAGCAACATTCTTCGTCATAAAAGGGTTCAGTCGTGTATTCCAACTTGTTTCAAGTTCAAGTCTACACCCTGTATTTCTTACAGCTATACTTCTAATATTGCATCCAAACTTCTTAATTATAAACAAACTTTGCAGTGCCTAGATATAGACCATCTTATACGTAATCCACCAGTTTGTTCTTGTTCTTCATCTTCTTTCAACTATAGTCCAGCTGGACATGTCATTACTGGTGATGTTGATATAGTTGAAAATGAGGACCTCAAATCACTTATTCTAAAAGGTCCTAAATACAGAGAACCTCGGTCGTTTAATTGGCGATAGAACTTCATCTCCATTATGAATTCTGTCGAAGATTATGCCAGACGAGAGGCTAAATATGAAAAAGAAGAACTTGATACATTGTCAGAATGGGTTAAAAGCATAAGAGGGATATTAAAATCCCGCATTAGACGCATGAAAACAAAAGTACGTACCATCTATCCTTCTGTGTTTAGTAAACCAGAAGTGATAAAAGAATTAAATAGGTCACATGAGGAATATGTTTTGGTTCCAGCTGACAAAGCTAGGAACAACATTGTCTTTGTTTGTAAGGCTCATTATTACAACTGTATTTTAAACGAACTTGGCATTAATTCCACTTTTGGTAATCATACTTATACTCCAACTGCCCTTTCAAAAGATGAAATTCTTCAAAACCATGCTTCAGTTTTAGGCACATTTAATATCCCAGTCAATGGGTCGAATGAATATGAGTTACCGTACCTATACTGGATTCCTAAACTACATAAAAACCCTTACAAACAAAGATACATTGCTGGATCCAGTAAGTGCTCTACCAAGCCCCTATCTTTGCTCCTCACGAAAATATTAACAGCTATGAAGGAGAAACTTCAAACTTACTGTGCGACTACATATGCCAGAAGTGGTGTTAATCAAATGTGGATTCTAAAAAATTTTAAAGAACTTTTAGTAAACTTGAAATCGCAGAATTTTTCCCAAATCAATAACATTAAAACCTATGACTTTTCAACACTATACACGACCATTCCTCACGATAAATTAAAGACTAGACTTTTTGGCATCATAGACAGTTGCTTCTTCAACAAAAAGGGGAAACGGAAATATTTATGTCTAGTGCGTGATCAGTCATTCAAAAACATACTTTGTTAAACACTACTCTGATTCCACGCACAAGTACTCTGAAGTTGAAATAAAAAATATGCTAGAGTTCCTCATCGACAATATCTTTCGTGGTCTTTGGTGATCAGGTCTTCCAATAGTCTGTTGGAATTCCCATGGGCACGAATTGTGCTCCTTTGTTAGCTGACCTGTTTCTATATTCATATGAAGCAGAATGTATTCAAAAACTTCTACGCGAGAAGAAAAAATCACTCGCTGTGGCCTTCAATTCGACATTTAGATATATCGACGACGTTTTGTCTATTAATAATAGCTTTCATTCATATGTCGATTTGATATATCCCTGTGAGCTCGAAATAAAGGACACCACAGAGTCGTCCACTTCTGCTTCATACTTAGATATTTTATTGAAAGTAGACATTAACGGCAAACTGACAACTCAACTGTGTGACAAACGGGATGATTTCAGCTTCTCCATCGTCAACTTCCAATATTTATGTAGCAATATTCCATTGTCACCTGCATATGGTGTTTATATATCTCAACTGATTCGATATGCAAGAGCTTGTTCTGCGTATAGTCAGTTTTTAAATCGAGGTAAGCTACTGACAAACAAGTTGATGGTACAGGGGTTTCAACAGTCGATTGAAGTCAGCATTTCGCAAATTCTATGGTCTTTATAACGATCTAGTTCGTCAATACAACCTCGCATTGGGTCAAATGCTGTCTGACGTGTTTCATACCGATTGTTAAGCCGTTCTTGGCACACTGATTTTGACTGCGGATAACTCCGTTTACCTGATCAAGATATAGGGATCACGGTGGGTGTGACCGGTCAACAGGGGATTCTTGCTCCTCCTAGGCACCTGATCCCACCTCTGGTGTGTCCGGGGGTCCGTGTTTGCCCAACTACCTATTCTGTATTGCTTGTAGGAGTTGTGAGATTGATCACTGTTCGTTATCTTCACCTTGCATGCATAGGGATGTAGATGAGGAAGACTTCTACTATAATTGTAAATTTCATGATCCCCGGGTAGAGGTTTTGACTCCAAGGGGCCAAATTTGGTATATACAGTGTCTATCAGTAAAAACATTTAGATAATATCTTTTTATACGCCCGTCATTAGACGGGACGTATTATCTTATGGCGCCGTCCGGCTGGCTGGCTGGTCGTCCGTCTGTCCCGGGTCATGTTTTCCGGACTTTTTTCCGTAACGGATGCATGTACAACTTTAAAATTTGGTCACAATATCTCCCTCAAGAATTGTGAGTTTGCATTTCAACTGGACTGGTCCGTCCGTGACCTACATTACATATGTAGGACTAAAAGTAGGTCAAACAGTTTTCCGGACTTTTTTTTCGTTACAGATACAGATGTTGCCCTGATATTTAGTCATAGGCTTCATCTCGGAGGAATACAAGTTCAGTTTGCATTTCAGCTGGATTGGTCCATCGACCTACGTTTTGAAAAAATAGGTCAAACAGTTTTCCGGGCTTTTTTTTCCATTACAGATACAGATATTGTCCTGATATTTAATCATTCCTCTCGGAGGAATACAAGTTCAGTTTGCATTTCAGCTGGATTGGTCCATCCTTGACCTAGTTTTTGGAAAAAATAGGTCAAACGGTTTTCTGGGTCTTTTTTCATTACGGATACAGATATTACCCTGATAGTTGGTCAAAGGCTTCCTCTCAGAGGAATACAAGTTCAGTTTGGATTTCAGCAAGATTGGTCCATCCTTGACCTACATTTGGACTAAAAATAGGTCAGACAGTTTTCTGAGCTTTTTTCATTACGGATACAGATGTTGCCCTGATATTTAGTCAAAGGCTTCCTCTCGGAGGAAGACAAGTGCAGTTAATATTTTAGCTGGATTGGCGCACTACGACCTACAGTACTTTTAGGGTAGACGTAGGTGAGTTTTCCAGATTGTTTTGGTATGGTCACAGGTATTGCTCTGAAATTTAGTCACAACCTCCCTTTCAGAGAAATACATAATCAGTTCACATTTCAACTTAATTGGTGCACCATGACCTACTTTAGGGCTAAAAATAAATCAAATGGTTTCCTGGACTTTTTATCATCATAAATAGATATTGCACCAACATTTTGTCACAACCTCAATCTCAGTGAAAATATAATACATAATCAGTTCACATGACAGATGGATTGGTGCACCATGACCCAGTTTAAGGCTTTTCTATTCAGAATGTGTGTTGTATCAATTCAGAGTGCACAATATATTTCCAGATTGAATTTCACTGTCCGACGGGCGTATATTGTACTGTTTTGCGGTACTCTTGATTAAAAATGATATTGATATTTGTACTAAATTGAAACGAAATAGATATTTAGAACGAGTAGGTAGTCCTTTACCAAAATTGTAAATTTCATGATCCCAGGGGGTAAGGGTTTGGTTCCAGGGATGAGTCAAAATTAGTATAGTGATTATATTTTCTTTGTCATTTGAAATATTTTGCTGATATGGTGTAAAAACTAAATGCATTAAGCTCAACGGACCCCGAATGACAGACTGTCGCTGTTTATATAGCCTTCAGGGCGGATCTACTAGGGCACCAATGACGTCTTAATCAATCTGACGTCATATTGGTAACTTCCCCAAACCGGAAATGGTGCATCCCCAATCATAAAGTGTAGGAAAACGGGAACAATGAATTTAAAGTGGAATAAAGTGGGCATCATCGCTTCTAACTGGTGTAACAACTTATTAGACGACGCCAATAAGTATACGGAGGTAAGTGGTGTTCAATTTAATGGCGAACAACTGCATAAATCGGTAAATCAGCGTAACTACATATCAATGTAAACAAAACATGTCGGATATCGATCCCGACCATGTGTTATTCAAAGAAACGTGCACATGTGCCGTACACGAACTAAATACGTTGCAAATCATAGCGGCAATTGAATAAAATGGGAAACAACCATTGAAATATTCTCCGTACTGCAGCTTGTAAAATAATGCTATGCAATATATAATGACAGGTCACAGCTGTCACACTACCCCCGTGTCAGAAGAAGCGTTCGTCCTCGAACTGTAAGGAAATAAACTGCATATTATTATGTAATAGGGTAGGAGATAGTACCAGTAACTTACCAAGTCTATTGAACAACATTCTGTAAAATCATTTGAATATATTGATACACTCATCATTTCTATACATGCAACAGTAAAATTAACATATAAAATATAAATAGTTTACATTACTTAGATAATATTAAAATTGTTATTTCTCGCGTTACGATAGTGTAGCGAGAAATATTTGTCCTAACGACATGTTTAGAATTTCAATAGCGGAAGTGTCGTGGGGTTATTTTGAAAAGTTTACATAGCAATGACCAATGAGATTTAAGTATGTAAGGTGAAGATAACGAACAGTGATCAATCTCATAACTCCTACAAGCAATACAAAATAGATAGTTGGGCAAACACGGACCCCTGGACACACCAGAGGTGGGATCAGGTGCCTAGGAGGAGTAAGCATCCCCTGTTGACCGGTCACACCCGCCGTGAGCCCCATATCCTTATCAGGTAAACGGAGTTATCCGCAGTCAAATCAGTGTGCCAAGAACGGCTTAACAATCGGTATGAAACACGTCAGACAGCATTTGACCCAATGCGAGTTTGTATTGACGAACTAGATCGTTATAACGACCATAGAATTTGCGAAATGCTGACTTCAATCGAGACTGTTGAAATCCCTGTACCATCAACTTGTTTGTCAGTAGCTTACCTCGATTTAAAAACTGACTATACCCAGAACAAGCTCTTGCATATCGAATCAGTTGAGATATATAAACACCATATGCTGGTGATAATGGAATATTGCTACATAAATATTGGAAGTTGACGATGGAGAAGCTGAAATCATCCCGTTTGTCATACAGTTGAGTTGTCAGTTTGCCGTTAATGTCTACTTTCAATAAAATATCTAAGTATGAAGCAGAAGTGGACGACTCTGTGGTGTCCTTTATTTCGAACTCACAGGGATATATCAAATCGACATATGAATGAAAGCTATCATTGTTAATAGACAAAACGTCATCGATATATCTAAAAGTCGAATTGAAGGTCACAGCGAGAAATTTTTTCTTCTCACGTAGAAGTTTTTGAATAAATTCTGCTTCATATGAATATAAAAACAGGTCAGCTAACAAAGGAGCACAATTCGTGCCCATGGGAATTCCAACAGACTGTTGGAAGACCTGATCACCAAAGACCACGAAGATAGTGTCAATGAGGAACTCTATATCATTATTACGTGTTCGATTGAGAATCTCGGGGCTGTATCACGAGTGTGTTTTGACAAATAATGCCTATGATTGCTTTATATTAGGTGTTTGTGGTATAGGCCTATATGTACTCAAAATAAAGGCGTCATCTCGCACGTTGCGCTACAATGCAGTTTATTAAATTGTTTGTCTTTTCATTTGAAATATTCTTTTCAAGAACCATTGGGTCAGAAAAATGAAATTTACATGAAGGCTTCCTGACAAAGTGTAGATTCAAGTTTGTTCAAATCATGTTTTAAATGGGGATATAGGGAAAAAATCTTTCAAAATCTTCTCAAGAAAAGCAGGACCATGATTAGTTATATTATTATGCAAGCATCCCCGGGTAGTACAGATTCAAGTTTGTACAAATCGTGGCCCCTGAAGTAGGGTGGGGCGATAATACGGGATCAAAATTGTAAATTGGGATACAAATTCAATTTAGTTCAATTCAGGGACCCAGGGGTAGTGTGGGACCACCACAGGAGATCAAATTTACAGGAAATGAATGAAAACAAATTCTTTTTAGAAAGTAGTAGGGCCAAACTAATTCATATCAAAATTCTAACGTTTCCAAGCTTTTTCATAAATTGAAGTTGTTAACCCCGTGTTTAGGGTGAATCAAATTTAACATAATGCATGTATAAAGAAAAGGAAATCTCCAGAACAAGGTCATGTTAGTCACGTGTGAAGTCAAGTGCAGTAATGTCACGCGCCTTTGGGACGAAGTTGAAGCCACACCATGGGGTCAAAAATTTTCATGGAAATAAAACATTTGAAAGAAAATCTTTTAAAAGAACACAGAACAAGAGCAGTGTGAGCAATTGGATTTAAAAAAGCAAATCTTTTCTAACCATTTTCCCCAGTCTAAAGATTAGAGAACATCTGATTTTAATTATATTGATCAGGTGATGTGGGTGATGGGCCTCTTGTTATTCCTACGAACAAAAAGTTGACACTTTAATTTCTGCGGGAGACAATTGATTGAGACATCGATGTTTTCTAGTGTTTACCATGTTACGTGACTCAGCTATCAATATGGCGCCAAAGTTGACAGCTTCAAAGAAATGAGCTTTTACAACGAAAATATACTTCTTTGTGCTTGCTCCCTAAATTTATCTAAAAATAATCTATGTCAAAATGCTGCATGCTGTTAACAGTTTTAGAAAGCTTGGCGTCCTCACTTCCGCACGTGGTTATCAAGCGTTTGCTTATGTACGTGCGCGCAGGTCTCACTCTAGAAATAGGTTAACACCGTGTTTACAAACACGTTTTAGGGAGCCGGGTTTTAAAGTCTGTGTAAAAATATATCAAATCCACTTATTTCTACAAGATCTTTATTTCTATCTCACAAAACGACTGTCACAATCGATCAAAAGTCGTTTCCGCGCCCCTTTAATTTTGACCTTGACACTATTGTTAAAAAAAACCCTTGGTCTTAGTTCATTAGCAACCTTTGTGCAAAGTATGAGCTATATGTTCAGGGGTAAATTGTATGTATCCTAAAAAGATGTAATCAGATATAATGGATTTTAACATTATGTGGTATACAGTCCCACCCTTGGGCCGGAATCACTGACCCAGCGATTAGGAAATTCACAATTTTTATATAACTAAGACACCTAGTTCGTGCGCTAGACATTCACAGTTAGAGAAGGTGATAATTAAAGATTTAATTGCACTATCAGTATGTGACTTCCTACCATGGGGCTTGATCCAGGGGCCATGAGTTTCATAACTTTGGCAAAGTATATCAATTTTCATTATCACTTCACACATAAGTTTGTGTTTGATATTCAGATACATGTAAAGAAGATTTTTTTTTTACATATTTGAATTTGCTGCATTTTTCAACAGATGATCTATGTAGCCCCGCCCTAGAGACTAATCTCCTGAATTTCACACTATTTTGGTATTTAGACCGTTGCGCTCAATATAATTATGCACCAAGTTTCCCCTAGATGTTCAGGAATAGTAGATATTTTCATTATTCAGATATCGACCTCACCCCCGGGCCTGGAATTTCCCAGTTTTTGTATAGGTTTTCATGTTCAATCTACCTATCTAAATATGTAGGCGGGGTTTATGCTAGCTGCCCAGGAGTAAAGAATTTTCCAAGGACTGTATTCCCGTGGGAATCTGGGTTAAAATAGGTCCTCAGTACCCCTTGATTGTCGTAAGAAGCGACTAAATGGGTTGGTCCTTCAGATGAGACCGCAAAAGCCGAGACCCCGTGTTGCAGCAGATGTGGCACGATAAAGACCCCTCCCTTCTCATTTGAAGGTCATAAGCGCCGAGCATAGTCCTCAATTTTGCAGCCTTTCACCGGCAATGGTGACGTCTCCATTTGAGTGAAGTCTCCATTTGAGTGAAATATTCTCGAGAGGGACGTTAAACAATATACAATTAACCAAGGACTGTGTTTCATCCCTGCATAAAAGGTGTTGCTAAAAAACGGAACGGAAAACGGAACAAAGTTTAAGAATTAGAATGATTAATGTAGCTAAGGGAACACCAAAAAATAGGAAGAAAATACTTCATTATTTTGATTAAAATCAAAATTTTGGGACTTTCTTTACAAGCAGTAAAACAATTTTATCTTAAGATCCTGCATCATAAATTGATTAAGCGAAGTTAAACGTCTGTATAAGAATTAACAAAGCGTTTTACAAGAATTTTGAAATGTTGGCATTGACAGATATGTTAGCGAGCAGCGACACCTATGGGTAGAGAATGGAAAGAACACACATACTTTACATGCCCTCCCCCCGGTGGCAAAACGTCATTAACGCTCATTTATGTTTTACACATAAAACAGTGTATGTGTGTACTTACAACAGGGAGTGTGGTATGTAAATAACAACGACAATTCATGATCTTATTAAGTCGGCAAGTTAAAAGTATTGTGTTTGATATATTATTTTTAGGTCACCTGAGTAAGCTCAGGTGACCTACATGTATTGCAATTGGTTTTTTTCCGTCGTGCGTTACCAATTGAACATTTTTAACTTCTTCTTAACCAGTCGAATTCTTTTCAAATTTGGTATGAAGCATCATTGGGACAAGGGGGACATAAATTGTAAATTTTAGGACTCCAACACCCCTGGGTCCTAGGGGAGGGGCAAAAACTACCCAAAATTGACCAATTTTCAAAAAATCTTCTCAAGAACCACACACATGTTAGAAAAACTAAATGCATAGTGATGTAGAGCAGGAAGGCCTCTACCAAAATTGTAAATTTCATGATCCCCGGTGTAGGGGTTCTGACCCCAGAGCGGGGAAAATCTTGTTATATAGTGTTTATGTGTAATACACTTAAATTACATTTTCGTTAGTGCTATTGATACTAAATTGAAAGTAAATAGATATCTAGAAAGAAGAGATAGTCCTTTACCAAAATTGTAAATTTGATTATTCCAGGGGTAGGGGTTTTGGTATCGGGGTGGGGCCAAAATGGTCAGTTATTAAGTGTGTGAACAATAGACATTTTTAACTTCTTCTTGATAACTATCATTCCAATTCTTTTCAAATTTGGTATGAAACATCTTTGGAACAAGGGGAACATAAATTGTAAATTTCAGGATTCCTAGGGCCTTAGGGGCGGGGCAAAAACTGCCCAGAAATGACCAATTTTCAAAAATCTTATTCTCAAGAACCACACACATGTAAAAAAAAATAAAAAAAATAATCAACTTTTTGGGAAAAGGGCTATATCTCAAGAACCCCTTGGCCAATTTTTGTCAAATTTGTCACAGGGTATCCTTGACCCAAGGGTTTCATTTGTACTAAAACTAGGGTTGTGACCCTTTAACAAGGGGAGATAATTAGGAAAATGCAAACAAAAGTAGTGGTTGCTAAAAAAAATCTTCTCAAGAACCACTGGGCAAATTATCACCAAACTTATGCATAAGTATGAGGATAGGTTGTAGATAAAATCAAAGTACTTAAAGTACTCGTGGAAGTTGAACATTGTGGAAATTCAGTTAGAAAAGATAGTACTGGAAGGGTAGGGGGATAAATGACTGAATATTATTATGATTTTAGATACAAATCAACTGTTGTTGTTTTTCAAAGCGTTACAACAGTAAACATGGATAATGGAAGGCCAATGGGCCACAACGCTCCTCGAGTAACTGAAGTCGTGTTGTTGTTTTCTAGAATTTCACCCCTTTATATTCTCATGAAAATTGTGACCACATATTATGGCCCAAACATTCAAATCAATATGGTTATCAATGCCTTGCAGTTATGAAGAAGTTTTTCCCCTGTATATATACATTCAAGTTTAATCATAGTTATAGCTAATTCTA
This sequence comes from Ostrea edulis, assembly GCF_947568905.1. Classification (NCBI taxonomy): domain Eukaryota; kingdom Metazoa; phylum Mollusca; class Bivalvia; order Ostreida; family Ostreidae; genus Ostrea; species Ostrea edulis. The sequence goes on from NC_079165.1 coordinate 39,645,099, forward strand.
AGGATTCATTACTTGAAAAGGTAGTCCAATATGCTAAACTGTCACCTGAGTATACTACAGTCCTGTAGAGGATCAATGGAATGGTAAATAATTTTATAATAACTCAAAATAAATGAAATGCAAAAAAATAAAAAAAATTGTCGGGCATCGGAAATGCAAAAGCCGAGTTGCGCAAGGAATGGGCATAGAGGGAACCGGCAGAAAAGTTTTCAAGAATTATCAGCAGGGAGCAAAATTTTGCGTACATAAATTTCAGCCGACTTAAATCCTTTGTGACCTTGACCTTTAACCCTTGACCAAAATCAATAAGCTTCTTTGTCTCATCAAGGGCGATAATCCATCTAAGTTTAATTGAGATCCTATAATTTGTTAAAAAATTATAGTGCAGAAAACAAAATTTTCTCCAAATTTCAGTCTATTTATAGCCACTGTGACTTTGACCTTGTGACCCCAGAATCGATAGGCTTCTTGTCTTACTTAATCGATCTACAATGTAAGTTTGATTGAGATCCTATAATTCATTCAAGAGCTATGGTGCGGAAAACAAAATTTTCTCCAAATTTCAGTCTATTTATAGCCAGTGACCTTGACCTTTGACCTAGTGACCCCAGAATCGATAGGCTTTCTCATCTTACTGAGGCTGACAATCCATCTAAGTTTGAATGAGATCCTATAATTTGCTCAAGAGCTATGGTGCGGAAATGAAATGTTGATGCGTGCCCGCCTGCCCGCCCAAAGGCACTTCATCAGATCATAAGCCGAGTTCGACTTCATCGCAACTCCGCTAAAAATGAAACACTAGTCAAATAATGTTATTTATTGCCAAGGTATTTGGGATATTATACTGTGGCTCAAACAGGGGGTGAATGAACCTGACAGTATGGAAAGCATATAGTGGAATCAGACTTGTGATGCTGGAAATCTATAGTGATTAATAAACTATACATGTACAAGATCCATAACTATTTTTTTTTTCAGTTTGTGAGGGAGAATCCTCATGTCTCTTTCATCTGTAGACAAATAAACAATGTGTTTTGACCAGAACAATTTCCAATCCTTTTTGCAGCATAAATTCAACATTGTGGCAACTGGGTTAAACTTTGATAGTGAAGTAATACATGGCAGCACCTTATCCCATGCTCTTAAAATTTCTGTTTGACACACACTCATGACATCCACTCAAACATTACAGAGTGCAGCAAAATCCCATTGTAATAGGGGATTCAAAATGGATAACTGGTACAAAATATGGTACATACTATTCAAAAAGGATAATGAATTTGACATATTGATGTCTTGGAAAAGGAAATTCTGACATCGGGGCTCTAAGCGTTTTCAAACATTGTCATTTGATAAAAGTGTTCTACATTTTTAAAAATAGAGATTAATATGTCTTTACATGTACATACATAGGTGAGAAAGTTTCCATTATTCCTAGCCGAGACATACCATGTATGCGCGAAAAATTCATAAACAAATATCACACTACTCACGTAGAAAATGTGGACCTTACCGTCATCAAGCGCAGCGAAACACGCCATTTCGAGATTATAGTCGACGAAAGCTCGGTAACAGTAATGAATAAGGTACACTCATTTTGTATCTATTTTGTGACTTTCTTTATTAAAAGGAACAGTTCTCTAATGTGTAACGTGCAATTACTACGTAATTCAATAACTTGAAGCATGAAGCAGTTTCACTTTGCCACCGGATATAAGAAATTTTATTTCGTATTCCGATCCCAATCGAAAGTTGTTGACTGGGAATGACGTGTTTTAATGCAATCTACATGTAACATCAAGCATTTTTTATATCACATTAAAAAAAACCCAAATATATACACATACACAATGTTGTAGAGTTATTTCTTGTAAATTCTCTGAGGTTTCGCACCATATTCGATATTTCGCGCCACGGTGTCAATAGGGCTTGTGTGCAGTTGTCGTTCGTTTCCCTATCAATGTTTATAGGTGACGCTGCGCTACAAAGGACAATTTTCAACCTTATCTTTTATTTTTCTATGTCTATCAGTATCAATTTGATCGAAATCGTGTATTCAAATTGATTTGAATACAATATCATTGCATTTATTTACATGTCAATTATCAAAATTAGATTAATTCAGAAAAGTTACATGGATTATTTAATGGCGGATGTTTATAAAAGTTTATGTTGATTTACCTAGGAGTAAATCAGCTGACACAGAACCCCCGCTGACGACCACTATACAAATCAATACAAATTACTGCGCAGAAAAGTGCGTGATGACCCAGGGAGATTGAACATAGTTCAACTCCCAAAAAATTGTTCAAGGCATCATCCTGGGGCAAAGGGTGTGGTCGCAAGGTCACTTCCAAGTTGACCTTAAATTTTGTTTTGTTAAAACTTTGATATTTTGCTTAGTATAAGGACTAGGATCATCAAATTTTGTCAGTTGATGCATCTTAGGAACTTATATCATGTTGTCTCAAAAGTAGGTCATGGTAATTATTATTAAATGGATTTTGATGCATATCTTGGACACTTTTAAGCCTATGATCATCAAAAGATGTCAGTTGATGGATCATGGGACCTTAAAGTGCTTCATGTGAAAAGTATGTCGCCATGGCCTACTTTCTGAATTTTATGGCTAATCATTTATGAATACATTTTAGGTTGTTATTTCAGATACCGAGAGGTTTAGAATCATCAAACCTTGTAAATTGATGCGTCTAGATGCCTCGAAACATATTTATATTAAAAAAGTAGGTCACAGTGACCTACTTTTTGAATTTTGCAGACATTCAAATTTCACATTTTCAATTTTAGATGCACATTTTGGACACTATGAAAGCTAGGATCATCAAACTTCATCAGTTAATGCATCTTGAGTCGTCATAGTTTGTTGACCAAAAAGTAGGTCACCGTGACCTACTTTTGGAATTTGACGGCTATATTTGAATATTTCAGATACTATTTTACTTACAATCATCAAACTTTGTCAGTTGATGGGTCTTGAGTCTTCAGAGTGTGTCGACCAAAAGGTAGGTCACTGTGACCTACTTTTGGAATTTGACGTTGATATCTGAATATTTCAGATACTATTTGACTTCAATTATCAAACTTTGTCAGTTGATTCATCTTGAATCTTTGGAGTGTGTCCACCAAAAAGTAGGTCACTGTGGCCTTCTTTTGGAATTTGACGGCTATATTTGAATACTATTTGACTTGTCAGATGATGCATCTAGAGTCTTCAGTGTGTCGACCAAAAGTAGGTCACCGTGACCTACTTATGGGCAGTTACATTTAAATTTTCAGGTACTATTTGACTTAACATCATCAAACTTTGTTAATTGATGAATCTTGGTTAGTGAGAATTTTTGCCTGTTCTACAATGTATCAGAAGAGCGATTCTAGGCCCATGGGCATCTTGTTATACTGGGCGACGTGTCAGCCAGTATTGTATCGTTATTGTGTATATTCATGAAGGAACATATATCGAGCGACAAGTATCCTCGGGGACAGACTGTCCACCAGCAGAGATACAAGCTCGATGGTTAAATGAAAGGCGAAGATAGCGAACAGTGATCAATCTCACAACTCCTATAAGCAATACAAAATAGATAGTTGGGCAAAGATGGACCCCTGGACACACCAGGGGTGGGATCAGGTGATTAGGAGGAGTAAGCATCCCCTGTCGACCTTTCATGGCCTTAAAATTTTGATTCCATTCAAGCATAGATTGTTAGTTAATCATTTTAAAATACATATGTTATTTCATATCTGTTAATTTCTCATACTATGGATTATAAACTTCACCTCAGTTTTCAGTGGTTCTGTTTCAATCTTTCCTTCCCGCTGTATCTCTTCGGGTTCAACACTAATACATACCGGACTCGTTAGCTTTAAAATTTGATGTGTCAGATACATAAATACATATATGTATTATACCAGGTGTAGAACTAAATTACAAATAAAATTTTATCTTTTACAATGTTGTTTTCTTGGGGGGGGGGGGGGGGGGGGGGCTTTTATTCATTGGATATAAAATTTGAAAATTCAAGTCTTTTTCAGTATGATTCTTTTTTCAAAATTTTTTTTTACTTTATTAATATTTTTCATGGTAAGTTAATCATTTTAAAATACATATCCATTAGTATGAAGTATATACGGTGGAGTCTGTGGATTACTTCCCATTCTCTCTACAATTTCTGCTTCCCTGGCCTTGTTCATGATAAACCTTTTATTTTGCAAAATGCTGACCTCCTCATATTATTGCATACAATATTTTCCGTTCCGTCTTCCGTTTCGTTTTCCGTTCCGCGTTTTAGCAACACCCCTACCTAAAGGGGTCTTTCAAAGGATATAGACCACGAAATGTAGACGTTTTGTTCCCCTGTCGAAAACAGAACAGTTTCTGAGAAGTCAAAGATATTTAAAAGGAAACAACAGACGACGACTGAGGGGCTAGCAATAGGTAATCTTAAAAATAGATAAGAGGGGACCTTTTGTTCTGTGATAATGATTGTTTCCTGTGAAAACTATGATATTTACAGTGTCTAAATACATCTAATTGGCAAGGGTTTTTTGCAATTGTTTGTTTATTTTGTGGTTATTGGTAAATGTAGCATTTTATTTAGAAACAAGATACTTCTGGTGTCATCAATCTTAGTTGCTTTTAAACAAGGGATATAATTCTTCTGTGATGAACTGTAATAAACCACACAATTCTCTCTATCTTCTTTATTTGGAGGAATTGGTAACCGATTACATATCTTACGTAGCTACACTAAATCATAGATTTCCGGATTTAATCGCATCTGTTTGTGTGGAGAGTTCCCATAATAGCATCACTAAATACGAGACAGTAATGAATAAGTGATGTACAGATGGATTGCTAGGGATTTCCTTTCAACAACAAAAAATCTTCACCACTCATTCTTGTTACCTAATTCGAATGATGTTGTGAATGATACATATGCAAAATTATAACCATGAATTTTCATTGGAAAGTAATTTTCATAAAAAAATATATACATGTACCCCTACCTTCAGTTAAACAACTATATTATAAAAACAGCTTTTAGGTATTTGAAGCAAGTTGATCGGCTTGAAATGCATCAATTATCAGAATCTTGTCGGAAGGATGACGACTTTTGTTTCTCTATTGCCAGTGAATTTCCGTCCTTGTACAAAACACAGACCCATTAATCTAACCTTGTAACTGCTGAAATCTTATCAATCTGCACAATACTGAACAAGAAATTCTTAATGGTCACCTGTTATCATGGAGGAACAACTAAAGTACAAAATGACTAAGCATGACTCAGAAATTCTAAAGACTCCAGTGAATTTCGGGCACTTGTGTACAATACATGGATGTTAATATAGGTATTTATCAAACTCGATTTTTTCCTAAATTTTCAAGAGACGCGAGGCTTACTGGATTTCTCTTCAAAATTTAAAAAGCAATAAGGAAAGATAGTTTGAGAAAACCGCTTCCTAACGAGCACGTTATGAGACCTGTTTCTCCCATTGTATATTTTCAGGGGGTTTTGGGGGGGGGGGTGTATTATTTGTTTTTGGTAAACGTCATTCCTTCAGCTGATGCCAATACTATTGAATTATACATTTATATGTAATAGACACAAGTATTCTCGATGATCTATTGAATGTCAACGGAAACCAAAAAAAACAAAAACAAAAAACAAACATCTGCGTCGCAGTAATCAAAGTTGATAATGGAAGAAATTTATGGTAACCAAAATCAGGTAGTGCTATTTTAAGTGATACATATGGAATATTTACCATGTAAGTTTAATGATGAAAAGTTGCGGATTGCCAATACAGCTTCATTTCTTTGGATGGGGGTATAACCATATCTGTCAGTCGATTGGTTCGATTAATCAAGCAATGTTATAGTCAGCACAACAAAATATTGAATACTACCATTACATGGATATAGAAAAATGGCAGAAGAGAGTGCAAAACAAGTGCAAAATTAAATCACCCATAATGTTGTTCACAGGGTTTGCAAACAGCTTTTCTATTTCAGTATCTGGTCATGATCAACAGATAAGGTACAATAGACAACTTGTGACACAAACCATCGAACTTAACGAAGCATGTGCAGTATTTTTCTCATCGTGAAATATTTTCGTTCGGATGATACTGTACATTGTGTGTGACCATTAAACAAAAAGACGGTTAATGCTGCATATCAGAGAAAGAAATCATATTCAACCAAATCTTTGTCCTCAGAATGACAGATTTAACTGTTATTGATTTAATGTCAATTAACACTGCTTGAGAAATACCTCGCACTTTCTAGGTATCGTGCGGTCATTCGAGTTCGTGAGAATTCCCCACTCATTCTTTCTTCTGGTTTTGGTCTTGGGAGTAATCGGTTTATTGAAATACAAAGCAAAAGTCAGGACAGAAGGAAAACGGAAGTTTTTATGTCGACTTTTAAAAAGTAAATACTTGAGTTTTCACTAGACTGCATATAGGGGGACACAGTGGAATATATTTTCTTCTTTCTCTCATATAAATCGCAATGCACCTGTCAGTGTGCATCGTAGAGTCATATTATTGTAAATTTATTAGGTAGCAGTAAATTCAAATTTTACAACAGGACATGCTAACCGAAATAGGTAAAGTTAGCAACTAGTAACTGTCGGTTTGTCAGAGAAGTGTTGGTTACTAGTTACCAATCAAGTACTTGTCACCCAGAAAAGAAAACTCCTATATGTAGAAACCACCTACTACATTGTAATAACTGGCTACTTGACAATGGTGGATCCATAAAATTTTCAAGAGAGGGTGTGGCCCTAGTTTATGCCTTTTCCGCTCAAAAAGGGAAGATGGAGGCCAAAAAATGACCTGTTTGAAAATGAATATTCAACCAACGGGGTAGGTGGGTGTTGCAACCCCCGTAACCCCCTCTAGATCCGCCACAGCTTGACTTCTCTGAGAAATAAATCAAACCACTTGTTTTATTCACGATGACTTTTGGATATTTTTTTTCTGTTTTTCTAATCGAGGGTCCTCTGACAAAATCCGTGTTGATATCTTGAAATATGTGACATTTTTCAACAAGATACATGTAGGCCTTGTGCGTTACTGGTATGTGGATAACTTTACCTGTTTGGCAAAGCAAATAACTACACTAGTTGATTTATATCCAATGAGTGTTTGAATAATTGTATGTGTGTCAGGTATCTTGAAGGTTTATCGCGATCAGAATTTGCCATTAGAAAATATAGCAATTTTCAATGCTTAATTTACCGGATGACGAACAGCACAGGCTATTTGGGTGTAAAGTAAAGGTATAGAACTTTAAATTTCGCCGATGAAAAAACAATAAACCAAATGGTATAAAATTCCACTTTGTATTCTAGTATATTCACACATTATAAATCCACATTACTACTAAAGTTCATCCCGAATTTACATAGTGGCAGCGGTCAAAATGGCTGTGATAAGTGTAAGTGCATTCGGTTTTACAATTGTCAGTGACTTGGAGCTATTACGGAACTCAGTTTATGAATTGGGGTAAGAAATTCAACTTAAAAATGATATCTGATATTGCTCATTCTATGTGATTGCTTGATGCAATGCACAAACATTCTGTTTAGTGGCCAGCTAAAATTCGAGTAAATAATAAAAGTCATTTCTGCATGATAGATATGGAATGTCGGGATGAACTTTAGTAGTAAGGTAGATTTATTATGTGTGAATTTTATACTATTTGGTTTATTGTTCTTCATCGGCGAACTTTGGTACCCCACATTTAGAGTTCCATCCTTTTGCTCTTTAATAATGAATCCGAACCCAAGGGATATAATTGCCCGTGACGAGTAGGCTATGACCACTAAGCGAACTTTTCTCTAACAAGTAGCAAGCCAATAACAGCTGACTTTTTTCCGACAAGTAGCAAGCCAATAAAAGCTGACTTTTCTCTGACAAGTAGTAAGCCAATAAAAACTGACTTTTCTCTGACAAGTAGCAAGCCAATAAAAGCTGACAAGTAGCAAGCCAATAAAAACTGACTTTTCTCTGACAAGTAGCAAGCCAATAGAAGCTGACTGTTCTTTGACGAGTAGCAATCGCCAGAAGCGAATATTCTCTGACAAGTAACAGGTCACTAGATCCTAGCCAATAGAAGCTGACTTTTCTTTGACGAGTAACAAGTCACTAGAAACTTACTTTTCTCTGACAAGTAGCAAGTCACTAGAAACTTACTTTTCTCTGACGAGTAACAAGTCACTAGAAGTTGGTCACCAGCTGCTAATGTTATCTATCATGTGTATTAACTGCTAATGATTCAGTAGTTTTAAATAGCCTCTCATCACCTTGACTTGTTTTCCTCTTGTCGGAATTTAAATTAACCGATACTAATTATACTTCATCAAGATTGTGCGTTATTTTGTGTATTCATGAAATATGACACAACGAATGTCAGTGTTTCATGAGGAATCAGTGGAAAGTTTTCTTGAAGTGTGTAGCACTCTTCCTTTCTTCGCTAATCAAGTGTTAAAGTGACATCATTGAAAGGTTTACATTTAAAAAGGGACCATAATTTGTAAAGACTGGCACAAGATTCAGCCTAAACTCAGAAGGTTGGAACTTGTGGAAATATCACTTTATGAACCGTACTAGGTGTTCTTGTTTCAGGCAAAATTAGAAAGTTTTCGATGTACAAATGTATTTGAAAAAAAATGAAGCACGTTTAAGTAATTGACATCTAATTACATGTACAGGTAAAAGAAATTATAGCCGCTCAGATCTCATTAATTTTATACCACAAAGGCAATAACAGTCTTGATACATTTTGCTCTCCTACACCGTTCCAATATTTACAATGATCACGTGAGGGAATGTGTTAAATTGACTCTTACCTGTGAAAATTTTTAACGAAATACTTGTTAATTTTATTCCAAGAAATTGTTTGTCATGCAAAAAGCCAGATTATCATTTGAAAAAAAGAGAGTTCTTTTTTTTAATTGAATCAGTCATCAGTTTAAATGATTAGGCCACATACATACATCAGATCTCTGCACCACCAAATCAACATATGTATAAGCAATCACCATTTCTGTGAAATCAGATTTTGCATGAAAGAAAATTTTTTGTAGATAAAAGTAGGCGTATATTTCGCTGATATATAACGGATTTATGACACATTCTTTTTCATGAATAAACGAAGATGACCTATGAAATCATGACCCAATATATTGTAGAAGTCGATAAAACGGAATTTCCATCGGAGTACGAAAAGGTTTTATAATGAATATGTATATTGTTTTACTAGCATTTTTTAAAAGACTGTTTCATGTCATAGTAAAAAAAAATATGTATAAATAAAAAATAAAATGGAAGAAAAAACAAGAAATAAATAAAGACGAGGAATATTGATCCTAAAAGCTGCATGTCATAAATTTATAAGAACATTGATAAGCTATTTACAATAATATATTCTCTCAACACATCTGGTCAAGAGACAGGTGTTGCATATCTTATCTACAATGACAATAACAATATCTTTATTCTCTTAAACTGATTTACAGTGTAGAGAAATAAACAACGTGAACGTAATATAGATATACATGCAAGTCGTGGGTAATGGTACATTTTGAAAAAAAGATAGAAAAAACCACACAAAAACAAACTAGAATACAATGTTGTCAGTGGGTGGATTGATTAACCTGGAGAACATACTCCCTCAGAAATGATTTTGATAAATTTACTTAAATTGATTAATTTACTTCTGTTTTGTGTATTAAAAAGTTGTTCAAATTTAAAGATATTCGGGGTTTTATAGTAATAGCTTGCTATGAGCAATGTCCTTGATTATTTTATAAAATTATCATTACAATTGAACAAATAATGAAATTCATCCCCTATCTCTTAGGTCAAGGTTATTAAGATTAGTAAATGTCACTAGGATACATGTACATACAAGAGTATGATTTTACTCTGAGTAAGAAAAATCCAGCTTTACTACATAACTGAATAAATTTCTCAAATTTCATTGATTGGAAATTCATTTCGATAAATTCTCACAATGGCAGCAAGCCATCAAAAGTCTTTGTGCAATCAAATATGACTGTTTATTGTTCGTGATTAAAGAAAAAAATTGTAAATTGTGAAGTAAATGGTTTTTTTTTTCCCAAAGCCTATAAATAAACGGAAGTTGGCATACACTATTTTACGTAATATTTTTACAAATATCTAAATAAACGATCATTACACCCAAGACGGTGATTTTAAAGGAGTTATCTTTCTTGGCAAGATTAAATACATTTTTAGTATAAAGAATGTTTATTTCAGAATATGTTTTCAGTTGTATTTAAACATATAATTTATGATTGCATGTTAGATTTGAATTTAATGACAAAGGAAAGACTCGTTGTTTAAAGAAATAATGGTATAAATAATCAAAAAGGTTTTAGGTACAGTGTATACATATACATATATAAGTATCATATCCCGTTTTCTCGTCATATGTACAGTGTACACTATATATTGGTGCTGGGTGTAATTGTGTTCCGTGTTTGGAGGGAATTCCTTCGTTTAGTACTCATGTGTAATTTTTTTTCTTTTGACCTCTTATCGATATTTTTAAAGAAATCTCAATCCAATGAGTAAAACAATTAAGAGAAAATCTTTATCTGTATACTGCATGAAATTTTCAATATAAGGCGCCGACGTACATGTCGAATGTTGAAACCTAAGGAACAAAGCTTAATTTCCCTTTCTCTGTGTGGATTCCAGAGTTTACATTTTACTTACGTGAAGTTATATGGAAAGATGAAATATATTGCAACTGACAAATTTCGATAAATCTGAAGTAATGAAATAAGTGATGAGAGTGTAATGTGAAGGGCATTGTAATACAGTACTAGGTGGTGCGGCGGGTTTGATGAATCAGGTGTGTAAGTCCTAGTGATCAGACAGGTATCGGAAGAATATATCATCCTACTTCTGTGTGATGAATACGTGCCAATGGCTGATTAAAACAAATATTTTGACTTCCGTGGGGGTCATCAAGTATCCTGCTAACCAGGCATGCAGTTGTATTTTATTACGGCAGTAAACCCTTCTGTGATATGTAGCACTGGAATTTGGACTTGACTTTGATGTGAGATGGGTAATAAATCTTTCTACATATCACAGATGCTTTCTGAAATTGAAATTCTATTAAGTAGTTTTCTGCTCTATAATTTCACAAGATTACACCTATAACTCTCCAGAGTTCTAGATATACATGTACATGTATATCTTATTTACATTAGCACCTCAAAAGGATTATAACATTCTTTCATGACCCACACTACAGTACAAAATTTTAAAGTTTTAAAGAGAGACTAGATTTTCTTTTAATCCATAAAACAGATTATGTACAATACAATTTCATATAATTTATATCGCTTCATGAAGTATGCAGGCGTTAACTGTTGCAGTTTATACCTTCGTGTACTTTCAAAATATAAATTATTCATTTCTTAAGTGAACGTTTTTCTCTTAGAAAACATACAGCGCAGCTTTGTAAAAAAAAAAAAAAAAATATTCCTAAAAAAAAAAATTCCATAAAGGTTTTATAAGGGGTGGATATGTGGCTCTCTGGTCTGTCCCAAAATTTCCTAATAAAGCTAGAGATCTGAAGCGAGTACACGTGCTGAAGAGAAAAACCTAGGATGTGAATACATGTATAAAGTGAGTCCAAACCAGCATTCAATGTTTTCTTAAGAAAACAATTGTGTTAAAATTAGCTATTCTATGTCAAAATACTGAAAATAGCGATAAAACGTTATGATCCCGGTTTAAATTCTGATCAAATCGAGGGAAACACCTATGTTGGATCGGGGTTCTTGCACTATATACACTTTGATTTTGAAACAAAAGCAAGAATGTCGATTTGGGTGTGCAAATAGAGCCTTTTATCATACACAGTGGCCATCCTTTGTTTTATGTGTTCAAATATTCTTGGAATTCCATTATTTGTATTGTTATTTCAAAAGAAACGAATTACTTCATGTTTTGAAAAAACATGTGGTGGACATCTTATTTAAAGAGACGGTTTGAATCTTCGCCGTTTTTTCTCTCTCCCTGTTTCAATTATATATTGCTGCAATACATCTTCGGAACACAACTTAAAAGTGACAGTCAGTTACAGTATGCAGATTTACTATCATGTTCATTAATTCTTTTTTAAAAAAAATGCACACTTTCAATTCAAATCATCATAATTTTTAGTTCTTCAGTCCTCTGTAGTGTAATAAAACAGGACGAATGAGACCTTCATCGATAGTTTAAAAACATGTTTCCTATATTCCTTGAGTGTAGCATTGTAAAGATGTTTTATTCCCTAATATTAAGCATTTATATAAATCTATGAAAGCATCAGTAATACTTAATAATTATCTTGTTTTAATTTCCATTATCAATGAAATATATTTTCAAAATGCCAGAACATGTGTCTCTGGAAAAAGAAATCCCGGTGGATACTTTGTGGTATTTCTTTCATAAATTCAGACACGTAATGGATGTTTAAGCAGTTATATACCATAGGTACATATTCCATGTACATGTATTTATTGTGTTGCAAGATTGAATGGTTTTTAACTTATCTATCTGATGGTAAAATGACTTGATGAATAGTGTGAACATAAACTTGTGTTTTAGGTTAATGAATGTTATCTTTTCGAAATTCCATACCTCACGTAAGACATGAATTCTGACCGACCTGTTTGAACCTTATTTGGAAATCTACATAATGTACAGAAGTGAACTTGAACGAACCACATATCAAAACTATCCAAAGCTTAATGAATCTGAATTAGTCTGATATCACACGGAATTGTTTCAGTTTGACTAACACTTCCTGTATACACCAATAACGTTGTAATACAAGGTCATGACCTGTAACTAATTTGTCGTTGCTACTGTGCTAAGGTCAGGTGATCTATGGAGCGGTTAATATTCAAGAATGCGCCAAATGCCGGAAGCATTTGGTCTTCCATCATCTGCAAATGAACATGAGAGAGCACAGCCTCTAGCGGAGACCTTACAAACTTTCACCAAATTACTCAAAACGATATTGTACCTGAACAGAAGAATTAAACTCCAGTTCCATCTTCATTTACCGTTTACGCCATTTTGTAATTCATCTCGCATAATTTTCACCATCTCGATGTTGAATTTTCATTTTTAATGTACTGTAACCAAATCATCATTAATCTCCTCTTGTTGCATAGAGAAAGAATCAATTACATTTCAATGTTTAATTTTGTCGTATTATTATCAGTTGATAAAGTACGAAAGTTTGTACGTTAAAATAAAATTGTAGAAATCTGATCATTTTCCAAATTATCTTAAAAGCATTTTATCATATGAAAGTTTTACATTTACACACTTTGTTTTGAATAGATAAACTGTACCGAATTTTACTTATTTTCCCAATCATTTTTTTTTTCATGTCACATTTATTTAGTTGCTTTGTTGGCATTACCGATCTTTATATGTGTATATAAAACATGTTACAGAAAGTAATACTAGGGAAAATGGAAAACAACGATCACCTCGAACCTAGTCATCTGTCACTTTCAATCGTTTGGCAACATGTACTTTTGACTCAGATTTATTATCCATGACTTTTGCAATGTTAGATGACAGGCATAACGCGATGCTTTGAACTGAAGCAATATCATCTGACAAATGCTTCTAGGCATATCCATACATTCAATTCAACGCATGCAATTATTGTATGCATGTAAATGATGTGATAAAGGAATACAAAATATATAAGATTTTCACAGTTAGTAAATATTTTGTTCGGAACAAAACAAAATTAAGAAACAAGGCCCGCATATGAAACGGCAGGATTTTGCAGGAATGGTTCGGTTTGAAAAGGTTGAAACATATGCAGTCACACCTATATAGATGACATGTTCACATCAAGAGATCGATAATTTAATTAAATGAAAAAAGGTCACGATTTTCTTACATTCAATAATAAATTTTTCGAAAACTAATAAAAATCACAAATTAACTGTTATTTCCCTACAACCTTGAAAATGATATGAATGAATGCATTTCTTGAATAATAATCCGTTCGTTTTCTCTTTATCAGCGATCTCGGTAGTTTGATAAACTAAACGCTTGTCAATCGCAAGTTAAACTTCACCTTCAAATGGAAAGTGCATAGACACTGTTTCCACACTTTTCGGTGAATTAAACATCATAAAAAGGTTTATATTAAAAATTATATGATATATGTAATCAAAATAACATATATACTAACATCTAAAAAGTTGATAAAAAGGAAATAAAAAAAGAAGTTTAGAAATTAGAATTTTTAACAAAACAAAATTGAAGTAGAGTGGTTATTCCGTAAACAACTTTAAATCGTCCTATATTACGTGTAGAGGTCACTTAACAAGATATCTATGTATAAAAAAAAAAAATAAACAAGAACGGGATAATATATTTTCGTAATTCATCATATTCAAGGTTAAACGAAATATATCAAATTATCCGAGTCAAATACCACGTGCATGCAATACAATCTGTGTATTATCAGTGTCCTCCATTAAAAAGCAAACACTATTCTATGAACTACATTCATGTGTGAGGGACATGACGATTTAATGCACAAATAAAAAATCTTACAGTGAAGGAATTTCAAGGATTTTGTCATCTCCAGACCAACAAACGTGTGCAATGCGTTGCAGATATGCAATTTATAATTATCCACTGTATATGTTTAATCTTTCACTGACCCTGTACCATAAATCCGCCATCTTATGCAATTGTGGTGCAATATAAGTATAATTCTGCATTCCGAATTCCGAATCAATACTCCAACACCATGCCTTCTCATATACAAGACATTTCTTTCTGATATTATAATGCTATCTTCTCGAATAGTTATGTACTATACGTATTTGCTTCATCAAATAACATAAAGATGAGAAAATGTTATAGAATATTGATTTATTTTGATATTGCGAAAATAAACATGTCACAAGACTACATGAATGTCATATGATTTTCCATATTGTGGAACATTAGACGTGTACAATGACAAATACGTGTACACCGTCGATCAATATTATACGTGTACATTACACCGTCAATCAACATAATACGTGTACATTACACCGTCAATCAACATTACACGTGTACAATCACATAGACAGTATGCACTGGCTGTTCTGTATACTGTCACTTGTATTCTTATTCGTCCTTCAGGTTCATCATCAAACACTAATTCTTCGAGTGTTCTTTCGTCATAGTTAGTCCATGCCCAGTTCACCCTCCAAAGGCACGTCATATCTCCCAGTTATCATGTCCATCTTCTGGAGATTCTCGGAATATATTCCGCTAGAAGCTCACGACTTCGTCGTTGTACCAAATCAGGGTTGATTTCATTTAGAGTGAACAATTTGATCACCGTTCCGATTTGGATAGGAACATACAGCTTTCATCTTGTAATGTCACTGTGAATATTTTTCAAACGGTATTCAATAGAATGTTCAGAAGGATATAGTCCCACAGATGCTGGAGCACTCTTTTTCAAAGACAGGGTAGTGGGAAACGATGTGACGTCTTCTTTGCGTTCGTCTACTTGACAACTTTCAAAGACCTCAAAGTTTCGTGGTAAGACAATAGCCATGATGAAGACTGTAGACTTCAGAAAAATGCGTATAAGGTATAGTTTTGTAGGTCGCTATCTTCCAAGAGCTATGGATGTAGTAGTGTTGCCCAAGACCTGCATTTCCTATTTAAATTATTGGCAAACGTAAAGAGGTGTGGTTGAAAAGAATATCATCCAATCGTTTGAGGAATACAATTTTCCGGTCGCGTGCCGATAATCCGAAGATCGAGCTTTGTTACAACCTACGAATTCACGAGACTGAAGTTTACGCGCACTTTTATTTTACACGCAGTTTATGCTCTTCCTGGAGACATATCGTTTTCACATGCGAAATGTGATATTTCATAAACCTATGGGGTAAATTTTTCATGACAAATCAATGCCCCCGTGTGGTTGTAATCACATATTTCTCCATTAGTGAAGGACAAACAAGCGATATAGTTTTTTTGTTGGTAAACTAAATGTCAAATATCTAATCAGTGAATTGAAATAGGTGCATGTCGATTCAAGTTTGTAGCAATAATTGGCTGTAAAAGGAAATTTCCTATCACCTTAAACGCATACCAATGTTTGTCTTATCTCAAATATACATTGCCTATGAAATCAACGCTAGCATTTGGGTATCGAAAGATGCCGTAGAGGCAAAGTATTTGAACTATTTGATTAAACTTTTGAGCGAGAAAAAAATACCCTTGATTTTCAAAGTGCATAATTGGTGGCTACACTAATTGATTAACACCTGTCAAATTGCTCAGCTTTTAATCAGTCCTAGTAATCCAAATTCTTCCTTTAAAAGTACACATCTCATTCATAAAATTTTGTGAAGAGATTGTCCCCTGCGATAAAAATCGGGAATTTAACATTGTGAATTGTTTCATTGTCATTTGTGAGATAACGCACAAACTTACGTTACTGATGTCTGGGGAGTGTAAAGCACTGGACACACAATCAGCAGCATTCCTACTTCCGTTAAATGCACTCAAAAAATAAACTATTATGTAATGATTTTAAGAAAAAATGTTTCACAAATTCGTCGAGTCATTTATTCCACAAAAGGAAGTAATTTTCACATTTTTATTTTAACATATTTTCTTTTGATTTGGTAGAAATGGAAAAGATAACAATCTTGAAAATATTTGGATTTTTAAAAGATAAAAGTTTGACATGTTTATCATTTGTGACTTTCCTTTCATTTGTGTTTAGAAACATCCATGTTTTAATTGACAATCATACATCTAGATATTGTGAACCTTTTAAGATAAACAACAAATTTAAATGGCTATTCAAATAACAAATATATCAGAAAAAAAGATTTTTAAAATGTCATTAAAAACATGCTAAAATACGTTCGAACTATCATTTTACTGGATTTTTAGTATGTACCTAATTACACAGAATGTTCAAGGTTTCACTGCATAAAAGCATTATCCATGTAGAATTCGTCGCCGGTGGAACGTTTCGATTTCACTAAATAAACTTGCTACTATGACTGTTCAACATAATTCTAAAAATAAATATTAACAAGAATTATAAGTTTGGTCACTATCTTATTGAAAAGAATTTCAAATGTCACTTTCCATTAAAAATAGCTATAGTCCATTAGATGCTTAATACACTTGTCAGATAGAGTGTAGGAAATGGGCATACATTGCTGAAGTTTGATTGACTAAGCTACAGCAGACTTCTCATAGCTTTGTCACGTAATGTTGATGTTCTTCCTGAAAGTTGTTAAAATCTAATGAATGGATCCAAAATGGGGATTCCAATTTCGGTTTTTTGTTTGACTGATGAAATGCATTATCAAGACAAAAACTAAATGTTAGTGGATTTAATTAATTTGAGAGACCAATGATGATGCAATGTTTATGAAATTTTGGGGCAAAAAAATCTTTTTGAGCAGCCCGTACCATCTAATTCAAATACATGATTTTTGAAATAGTGACTTTCATGAAATTAAGATGTATAAAACCATCAAAACCTTAAAGATTTTCTTAATTTAACATTTGTTTATATTTTTCATTGCAAGAGGGAAAATTTAACACTTGTTTATATTTTTTCATTGCAAGAGGAAAAATTTAACACTTGTTTGCATTTTTTCATTTCAAGATGAAACAAGCGCCACTGTCTTCAAGTTTGAGAAAAGTTCAAACTAAACAATAACCCATATATTAGATTAAGCTCCAGAAATTAGGTATACTCTTTGATTTTTCAGTAACCCGAATGGGAACGATTCATATATTTTCTGAATCGGTAAAACCACAGCTCTCTATCAAAGGTGATCATAAGCACGCTACATCAAAGGTATTTCAGGACTAGTGTGTTCATATATTTATCTAATACTGGACTCCAGCGACATCGTAGTCTATATAATGCTGTTTAAAACCGAAATCAAGACACATATATCCTCAAGGTTTTTTAACATCAAGGTGGCTATACACCTGAGTCTTGGTTTACATTAAGACCGTAAGAAAATTACTTAGCATGCGACGTAAGTAAAATGACTTAAAACAAGTGTTACGAAACCTTTGATATCATATTTACTGAGGAGTAGCGTAAAGGTAAAAGTATATATATATATATATATATATATATACACACAATATATATATATATATATATATATATATATATATATATATATATATAAAATCTCTAATTTGGATGTTTTATTTTTCTTGTGGAACCATAGAAATTGATTTTGGCATCAAAACAAATATCTTGCACAAGGAAACATCTCATTTTCATTATGACAATTACAAATGCCGTGCACGTGGAAACATTCATTTTCATAATGATAATTTTCTGTAATTAGTTCAAGAAAAGATTGTAACAAGGAAAACATCTTTTTTTATCAAGATTCTAAATTCGTCCTATTTGTTTTAAAGACTGTAAATTCATCCTATTTGTTAAGATGGTAAATTCATCCCATTTGTTAAGACAGTAAATTCATCCTATTTAAATTTGTTAAGATTGTAAATTCGAGGGCATATTGTGGCAGCGAAAACCACCTAAATTGAATCATCGCGAATAAACTTGCGCACTACAAAGTATGCAAATGTCATTAACTTGGTACAATTACAACGTACATGTGACGAAAGGAGAAATCATTTCAAATACAGAATTATGCGAATTGGTGAAAAATTTGGCATGTATAGAACTTACCAACGATTTCCAATAATGTGGTTTTCAGAAAAGGCGTTCCTATTTTTTGTATCCTGAATCATACTTACTGTCAATGGAACTTTTATGTGTTGCTTTGAAGAAAAAAAAATATATACCAGGACATAAAATGGATAATACAAAATTTTTGCAAATATTTTCGGAAATTAAGGTTTTTGACAGAAAAAAAAAATCGTAAGGTTTAGTAGGGCATGATGTGAACATGTGTTTATATTTCCCTTTTGGGTGCTTTTATTCTTATTTCTTTCGTTATTTTCATTATTTGTTCCAAAGGAAAGGCTTGAAATGATTTTGTATATATATATATATATATATATATACATGAATTATGAATGTAAGACAAGAAAGAAAACAAAGACTATATATCACACACCAAGTAAGATGATATGATAACATAGCATACGAAATAGTTACAATACACAGAATATATTTATATTACATTACACTCCAATAATTCTAGTTTTGTTAGAAGTATGAGGATACGGTGATTTTGATTGGTTGAAAAAAATGTTGTTTTATCAAACTTATCAAATATTATATGTTCTATGACGTCATCTTCTTGTACGAAAAGTCGTTTGAAAGTAACGTCACGCCAAAAGATATAATTCGTAAGTCATAACGTTTTCAATAAATAAGGTATTATTTGTGGTTTTAAAAACCAGTTTCATAAGAAAAGACCCTAACATTTTTTAATTTCATCAGGATGCCAGCTGAAATTGGACACAAAACTTTTGCATCAAGCGCTGTGCGCATCGCTTCATTTTATCGTCCGATCTTTTTAGTTGATACCGCGATCATCTGAAAAGATATTAAAGTAGCTTCTTACATAGATTGCGTTCTTTTACCGAGTGACAGGCATATCGTCTTAATATTTTGTTTATCCATTTGAATCAAAATCACCCGAAGCTTTAATAATCTGTTTATTTACAACTCAATAAATCATAACAGCAAGAATTTGCATGGACAATCTGCAGCCGTGTACTATAATTTTTTTATGGCACAGCGGGAGTTCACATGATACACTTTTGCACATTTTTAAGTAGTAATATGATAAGTTTGAACTCCAAAATCTTCGATATTGTATCGTTCTGTACTAGCTTGAATTGGTTTGTTTAAACAATGGATACAGACAAGCGATCAATAAATGTTTACTGACCTTCATAACCAATTAGACTACGTGTGGTGTCGTCTGCGGGCGAGTTAATTTAGCGACGGTCCTAGGCGAAACTTAGACCCCCTGTCCAGTTAAATTGTCAAATACTGCTTTAAATAACAAACAATCTATTTTAAACTTGCTTTTATTTACCGAAAACTGGATCATGATTTGTATTCGTGATTATGACCCTTTGCATGATAACCGTTTGATTTAAAAAGCTCTCGCGATATTGCAAAATTGACACATTCCTCACATAAGTTTAAACTGCATCTGAAAGTTCCTCCAATATAACCAATGAGTTGGCTTTGCAGTGCAAAAATATTATAATTCGAGACGGATAAATCAATAACCATACATACATGCGAGTCTTCGGTTTTCACATGGATGATCAAGAAACGTTTGAACAAACTATCTAAGAAATCAATTTTATTTTTGAACATACCAGAGGGCATGAACTGCGATGCTTTACGCCAGCCTATATTCCATGCATGAATACGCCGGTTTTTAACGTTGCAGTTCATACCCTCATGTACTTTCAAACCTGAAATTTACTTCTTGTACATGTATACTTACATTTTATTTTCATTTCAATCAAAATTCACAGCCGCTAAGACGTACTTTATCTATCAAGATTCATACACGTGTGGTACACAATTTCATCGCATTAATAAGGCTATCACTACAACTTGTAAACATATCAAAGGCAAACACATTGGAAATGTAAATATGGTGCATATACATATATAGATGCACTATAAGATATTCTATTACATTAAAAATCATTATGATGATTTCATCGCAAGTATCTGCTCTCTTTTTTTTCATTAAGATTAGTTAAAAGCTTTATTGCCTCCGTATCTTTAAAATGTTCATTGCTATAATAAATCAAAATCAAATATTTTGATTAAAAGTATTGAGGACAAATGAAATAAAACTTTCCATCTTTGAGAACTCGGTGGATGTTCAACATGGAAAGTTTTAATAGCTGTATTTTTATGAATGTATATGTAACACCTATATTGATTGACAAGTGATCTTTTTCATTTGATTTATCGGTTGTATTTTTATAACTGTACATTCGTAATTACCTTTTAATTATTCTCTGATGTTTTGATCTTCGATACGTGATACTTGGTTTTTTTTTCTTTTTGCATATATTATGGTTTCTTGTATTGGACTAAATCATATGTTAGCTAGATTTAACTGCTCTTTTCTTTATTCTACATGATATATTGTATATATTATGATTTATGGTTAATCGAAACATTTCCTATTAATTCTAACACCTTCAAATTAATTGTTCATTCATGACTTAACCTCCTGAAACATTATAGATAGAAATATGCTTTCAGTATGCATTTACGTGGTGTTTTTTTTTTTTATCGACGCATAATCCAGGCCTCAGAGATATAAGGACAAAAGATTCGTATTTTATAAGTGAAAATAAACGTCAAAAACTCTTTGATTTAACTAAATTTTACAACCTTATGTGGCAATGATTCAGGTTTCTTACACGCGACTTGTTAAAGACGGCACTGTAGACCTGTTGGAGTCCATGCGAATGTATGCATACATGTATGTGCCATATAATTATATAAGTATAAAAGTAAATCATGTTTCAAGAACATCTTCATTATTATAACTAATTTGTTTTCGAGAAACGGTATAGTAATGATTCTTGTCTTTTTTCGGAATAAGTATAGAGCAGAAATATGCAACAAAAAAGAGTGGCAATTTAGCCAGAAGAACTGACCAATATGATTTTTTCAAGTTAGAATAATTCCTAAATGTGGAATCGTTTGCATGCATAAAAGAAGATTAAAAAAACTAGTATATTTAGTTACTAGTATAATGAATGTTTCTCAGTAAACTCGCATCCATGCATGTATGCAGCAATGATAAAACATATTAAAACAAGAGGCCCATGGGCCACATCGCTCACCTGAGTCACCTTGGTCCATATCAGAAGACTTTCTATATATATTTGCATGTAAAACCGTAGTCCTTATCATGGCCCCAATCTACCCCTGGAGGCCATAGTTTTCGCAAACTTGAATCTACACTATGTCAGAAATTTTTCTTGTAAATGTGAACTTCTTTAGCCCAATGGTTCACGAGAAGAAGATATTTGAAGATTTTTCCTATATATTTGTATGTAAAACTTTGATCCCCCCTTGTGGCCCCATCCTATCCCCAGGGGCCATGATTTGAACAAACTTGAATCTGCACTATATCAGAAAGCTTTCATGTAAATATCAGCTTTTCTGGCTCAGTGGTTCTTGAGAAGAAGATTTTTTAAAAAAAATTCCTATATATTTGTATGTAAAACTTTGATCCCCTATTGTGGCTCCATCCTACAACAGGGGGCCATGATTTGAACAAACTTAGCTCTGCTCTATGTTAGGAAGCTGTTCATGAGAATATCAGCTTTTCAGACTCAGTGGTTCTTGAGAAGAAGATTCTAAAAGAATGTCCCTATATATTTGTATGAAAAACTTTGATCCCCCCTTGTAGCCCCATCCTACCCCAGGGGCCATGATTTGAACAAACTTGAATCTGCACTATATCAGAAAGCTTTCATGTAAATATTAGCTTTTCTGGCTTAGTGGTTCTTGAGAAGAAGATTTTTAAAGATTTTTCATATATATTTGTACGTAAAACTTTGATCCCCTATTGTGGCCCCATCTGACCCCCAGGGGCCAGGATTTTAACAATTTAGAATCTGTACTATATATCAGAAAGCTTTCATATAAATCTCAGCTTTTCTGGCTTAGTGGTTCTGGGAAGAAGATTTTTAAAGATTTTTTCTATATATTTGTATGTAAAACTTTGACCCCCTATTGTGGCCCCATCCGACCCCCGGGGGCCATGATCTTAGCAATTTATAATCTGCACTATATCAGGAAGCTTTCATATAAATCTCAGCTTTTCTGGTTCAGTGGTTCTTGAGAAGAAGATTTTAAAAGATTATTCCTATAAATTTGTATGTAAAACTTTGATGCCCCCCTTGAGGCCCCATTCAATCCCCGGGGTCCATGATTTTAACGAACTTGAATCTGCACTATATCAAAAAAAAAAAAAAAAAAAAAAAAAAAAAAATGAAAAAAAGAAAGAAAAAAAAAAACAACTTTGACCCCCTATTGTGGCCCCATCCGACCCCTGGGGGCCATGATTTTAACAATTTAGAATCTGTATTATATAAGGAAGCTTTCATTTAAATCTCAGCTATTCTGGCTCAGTGGTTCTTGAGAAGAAGATTTTTAAAGATTTTCCCTATATATTTGTATGTAAAACTTTGATCCCCTATTGTGGCCCCATCCGACCCCCGGGGGCCATGATTTTAACAATTTAGAATCTGCATTATATAAGGAAGCTTTCATATAAATCTCAGCTTTTCTGGCTCAGTGGTTCTTGAGAAGAAGATTTTTAAAGATTTTCCCTATATATTTGTATGTAAAATTTTGACCCCCTATTGTGGCCCCATCCGACCCCCGGGGGCCATGATTTTAACAATTTAGAATTTACATGATATAAGGAAGCTTTCATATAAATCTCAGCTTTTCTGGCTCAGTGGTTCTTGAGAAGAAGATTTTTAAAGATTTTCCCTATATATTTGTATGTAAAACTTTGACCCCCTATTGTGGCCCCATCCGACCCCCGGGGGCCATGATTTTAACAATTTAGAATTTGCATTATATAAGGAAGCTTTCATATAAATCTCAGCTTTTCTGGCTCAGTGGTTCTTGAGAAGAAGATTTTTAAAGATTTTCCCTATATATTTGTATGTAAAATTTTGACCCCCTATTGTGGCCCCATCCGACCCCCGGGGGCCATGATTTTAACAATTTAGAATCTGCACTACCTAATAAAGCTTATCTATAAATTTCAGCTTTTCTGGCCCAGTGGTTCTTGAGAAGAAGATTTTTTAATGACCCTACCCTATTTTTACCTTTTCTTGATTATTTCCCCTTGGAAGGTGGCCTGGCCCTTTATTTTAACAATTTAGAATTCCCTTAACCTAAGGATGTTTTGTGCCAACTTTGGTTGAAATTGGCCCAGTGGTTGTTGAGAAGAAGTTGAAAATGTGAAAAGTTTACAGACGGACAGACGGACGGACGGACGCCGGAGTACGGGTGATCAGAAAAGCTCACTTGAGCTTTCAGCTCAGGTGAGCTAAAAAGCGGACACCTGTTTAACAACTTTTATTATGAAAAATATCCTACAGAAACTGAAAGATCGTTTAGAAGCCATTTTAAGGACCTTAGACTACAATTCTGTAGATCTTAACGAAATATAAGGTTAACCCTTCCGAGATCACTAACCACGTGTTAGGCGTGCTGTTCTTGTCAATGCCGGGTTCCCACGCTACAGTACATGTATATGACGATAGCTTTTATTAACATATCAATAGATTTGCAAATTTGTCTGCAAATATAGAGTTTTCGTTGAAAGCTAGTAAAGAAAACATTTCTTTACTTGATCCACTTGCTTTTTGCAAAATCAAGTTACTAAAAGAGTGCAATTCCGGATATAAGTGCAATAAAATCTACTATAGTGTAGTATACTCAAGTGCGTACGTGTCGAATCAATTTATTTGCGATTGATGACAGTATCTGTAATACTTTTGAAAACGTATTGTGATAAGCCAAAATACATTGAGTAAATAATGACCGCAATCTTGAGAAAAAATCTAATTAAATCCATAACCGTATCTATCTGACAGACACATTATTTGTTAAGCATACGTGCACCTATTATAAGGTATGAACCCATCCACCCTTAATTGTGTTTTATTCAGGTACATATACTTTTGGGAATTTCAAAATGTTTTTTTTTTAATGCAGCATTCAACAGATTGACCTATAATAATGTTATTGTGTTCAACAGTACCTTAAAAAAGTTTTACCAGGAGTAGTTATAACACGTTCTTGATAAATCTGCCAAATCGCAAGTGGCTAATCGGCGCCTGTTGTTTCTTTACTTCTAAGGAAATTTTTAAATAAGCCTTCTAATAAACTATAATCTGCAATTTTGAAACCCATCTTTATCACGAATGATTCTAGCTGACAAGTGAAAAAATACACCTCGAAAAAAATTCCTATCGGAAAAATAATTTTCCTATAAGAAAAGTTTACTTTACAAACTGTTATGTACAGGAAAATAAATTCTTAAAAGAAAAAGAATTAAGATAGGAAAATATAAGATTCATCTAGTATTTTCACAAAATCCAGAAAGATTTAGAATTGTTCCTAAAGGATCTTTTATATTCCTACCTTTTATTTTTCTTCTGCGAAGGGAAATAAAAATTCTCAGGGAAAAATCAAAATTTTGTTCAATTCATATAAGAAATCTAATTATTCTATGGAAGCATTATTTCCCAAAAGGCATATTTCTCACTTGTCGGGTGAGGGTCACCTGTGATAAGTCGGCTGCTGTAGCCCTATTCTACTGTATTCTGATCAGACTACTCACTCTCTCGTGTTTACTTCAAAGATGCATAGGAGGGAAACTACTAGGACGAAGGAGCAAAAAGTGCGAGGGCGACGAAGCGCAGTTTTTATATTTCATAGTCTTCCTCGCCTTCACAATCTCATTTTCGCTCTCTCGCTTTGTCGCTCTCATACTTTCGCCCCTTTTGCTTTCTCGCCTAAGGAATTGTTTGCTATTCTCATGCTCAAAATGAATGACTTGATTATCAAGCTCTTTCATCTGGGTGACAATAACACTCAAATAAGATTATTAGTATCCACAAACAATGCTGGAGAAAAGTTTGCGGGAGGATTTTGTTTTTCATGTTCTCATAATGTGATGCATTTGCCATGTGTACATTTTACATGAGTACATGGTAATGCACTGATGTGGTTACAAATTAATTATCTAAGCCTGCATTAAATCATAAGTTAGCTTTCCCAAAACATAAGCTTATATTGGGAATTGTTTATACGATATACTTCCTCATAGATTCTTGAAATGAAACGCAATATATAAGCGTTTAACAATCTATTGTTTGGCAGATAATGGCCACAGTGGTCAGAAACAACATTTACAACCAACAACGGTGGGGCCGCCGAACAACAGGGATCGCCCCCAACAACAACATTTTTGTGTCGTCGGAATGGGCAAGTAGCCTGCTGGGTAATCACAATCAAGCTACCGACACAATCAACATACATTGTATTCAATACTGTATTTAATTTGAATTGAACCTTATTGAAATTGTCAATATCAAATAATTCATAAATAAACATCCACATATCAACTGTCAACATCACAATATAACATCCAATTTGAAGGTGACGATTTCGCCCCGAACCACTAAAAGTCCAATTCAATGCCACTGTGACGAGTCGTGCAAGTATGGAAGATCCCAGAATGCTGACAGCATGCGATATCTGAAACGAAAAATCTAAACAGCAGAAAAACAAAATAATCAAAGAGAAAGGTGGGTTGGATGGGTATTTCAAATTTCTCCGCTCTAAAATTTACCGACCTTCTCGAATGCTGCAGAAAGGAAAAGGGAAGTGATGCTGCAGTAAATTTAGAATGATGCCTGTTAAAGTCCAGAACACAATTCCGGAATAAACATACCTGACATTGATGCTTAAATTCACAACATGGACTGCCTTAGATTAAACAACATATACAATCATCAAATGACACAACAATACTCATCTACTTCAATGCAAAATTACCCCTATAAGTAAAAAGGGGGGTGGGGCGCTTAGATAACGACACATATTTACAGACAAGCTGAAATATGTGGAATTATTTTAAAATAAGTGTCCCAGACTCGTACTAGTATATGGATACGCTTTCTATGAATGTTGTAGTAAGAAAGCTACTGCTTCCTTATCGGCATCACCAGATTCCATTTTTTTCATGGTTTCACGCATGCGTAACGACCACTTCCGATGACGAAAGGGCAAAAGAAGCGATGGTGCCAAGTTGCGGTGACAAGAGTAAAGTTGCGAAAACGAAATATTAGTATCTCTCCGTCGTCTAAGCGTTTTCCCTCCTTCGCACTTTCGATTCAAACGTAAAGGAGCGAATGACCCGATAAGAACACTATATACAGTTATTGACTGGGTCCGAGTACAACGGCTATTTTGTTTGTCCCTCAAACGGATACGTACGCTGAGAGCAACAGATCCGTTTGAGGGCCAAACAAAACAACTGTTGTCCAAGGACACAGTCTATAACTGTTTTGTTATACACCTTCATTTTTTGAAGTTGATTTTACTAGATGCACATGGTTTGTTGACTTTGAACCTTTAACAAGACAGTGTCCGCAATTGCGCACATTCATCAATACCGTATCCAATAGTTTTAAAGAAAACATACCCAATAACTTAATTGATAATTACATGTTTCGTGATTTTGCTCTGCGTTTCATCTAATAAATTCTGTATTTTGTCATCAATCAAAGCAGTGAAACCCGCCATATGTAACAAAGCAACAGACCGAGAATCACGTGACTTGCGTAGACAATAGAAATAGAACAGACTATTGCCCGGTCAACAGTTCGTAAATTTCCCCTCAACTTACAACTGGGTGTAAATTTCTCAGTTCATGCAAAATGAAAGGTCAGTGGCCATAGACTAAGACTACGGAAATTAACATGGAATGCCATGTGTATTTCAATTTCTGTTAGGCAGTATTTTGGATAAGTCGATTTCATATTTTCATTTTTATTTCAAATTAGATACATGTATACGGAATCACTATCTAGTTTGTTGGGTATGTGAGGTGATTGATAAGAATGGAAAACTTACCTAACGACTTTTCTGTTATCAAATTATCTCGTTTTCCATTGTACTTAATCACCCCCCCCCCCTACACGACTAGACAATGAATCCTTATAAAAACCGGTTGCCTAGTGGTTAAAAGTCGTTTCGCAACAGAGAGGTCCCAGATTTGATTCTCGATTCTGGTGTGTCAAAGTAAGACGTTCAATATACGGGGTGACTTTTCCTTTGCCAAGCGCCCGACATAATAGATATAAAATTCACGGGTCTGTTGGTTATGGCCTTAAAGCGAAGGTCCTTATATCACGTTAGGCGTTAGAAATTGTAAAGAATCGTAACTGCAACGGTCCTGAACGCCATGCATAGATAAATCTTCTAAAGCTGGCGACGTCTTGTTCTATGATGGAACATAACCAACAAGCAGACTTATAAGCATCCGAAAAAGTGATTTCAAGAATTGACCAGGATTATTAGGTTACCGGTATACTAGTATATGGGCGGTTTCTCACGAAGTAAACAAACTTGGGTTAGCATGACATGAATTCGTCATTTGGTCAAAGCTGAGGACTCTGCATTTTGTCATGCACATTTAATATCCTGCGCCGTGGACTCTGCATTCTGTCCTGCACGTTTAGCGTCCTGCATGTTCAACGCCCTGCACGTTTAATGAATCAAAAACTAGATCAGTAGTAGAACAATTGCGTTGTAAACATGCGATTTGTTGTTAAGCATCTTGTTTTCGTGAAATAGACATTTTTCTCATTTAATAAGGTTCTTTTCCTTTACTTGTTCCAGATTTGGTGTATCTGAATGTGAGAAAGAGTTTACATGCGCCTTTTTACACACGGTGTGCAAATTTTACAATTTTGCACCTGGGTGTATAATGGCGCATGCGAGCAGGAAATATAAGCGAAATACATAAGTAGTTTTACTCCTAGTGGAACATTTATGTAGAAAGACAATGCGCAAATCAACTTGAATTACATGTAAGTAAATTTTCTCCTCATGTGTTTTCAGTCATGTGAACGCGTAGCAAAATTTACCCACATGAGCAATATATTGAAATCATCTAAAACAAATTGCATCATTTTCTTAAAAATTTCATCATGTCTTATATTAAAAAGAGCAGTGACCCTCTGCTATGTCAATACAGTAAGTGGCATTTCAACAAGAAATGGGAAACCTATGACTACATCCATCTCCTTCTTTGAAATGCTCCCATATTGCTGGGAAAAAATCAACTATAAATCAGTGGCAGATCCAGTTTTTTTTAAGCGGAGAAGTTTGCGACCCAAATTTGTACCTTTTCCGTCCAAGATACCAAAATGACAATAAACCCCCTCTAGATTCACCACTGTACCCGTGAACGCATTGTAAAATTGAAATTACGTTATTTCTATAATACACCAAGAGCTATATCTACATATGTGTAAAATAAACACCTTTTGGTAAATGGGCGCATGTGAACGGATCCCAACTTTGCTTTCTTACGCAACACCAGAGCTCGTAATAATAAGTCAGAACCACTGACCGTCCACTGAACGGTAATATTTAGATCTGTACATCCCAAAACTATGAAAAACTAACTATGTAAAATTTATATGAACAAGTGAAGAAAAGAAACGTGATCACTCTCATAGATCCTATAAAGAATACAAAATTCAGAGAAGAGCAAATATGTCACGGACCCCTGCACACACCAGAGATGGGGTCAGACAAACACGGACCCATGGACACACCAGAGATGGGGTCAGTCAGGTGTGTAGGAAGAGTAAGCATCCCCTGTTGACCGGTCACACCGTTATGCATTTTAGAAAGTCAAATCCTCTTTATATATTCACATTTCTAAGCCATTCGGTTACATATAATCAATTATTAGTTCGTTTAATTCAGTATCGAGGATTAGATGTAAAAACAGTCGATAAAATTACAGCAAGATGAATTCCGTCAATTCAAAAGCGGAGCGAGAAACTAATTAAACTAATTAAAGACAAGCTGACTGGGTCAACGGCAGTTATTTCTCAGGGATTTGAGTCAGAGTAGGCAAGACGAACACATGTTTCATGTTTCTTTAATTATACCTAACACAATATAAATAGGAGTTTTTCCTGTTCAAATTTTAGAAAATCAGATTTTTAGCAAGGTTTGGTATGTTCTTATAAGCTTTCTTCTAAATTAGTCACACGTTTTAACCGAAACGCTTCGTTCACGTGATACGTCCCTTACAGAACCAAACAAATTCGTAAATTATTATCTTATTCTGTCTAACATTTTGCACTTTGATCATTTTGCTCATCAGTATGTTAAATGTACAATACTCTATACAACTATGGCGACCAGCCAAGGATCTAGGGCGCCTTCTTCCATACTCGCTACAGATTCGAGAGAATTACTTATATTTAATTTTTTAATTAAATAACGAATCAGTAAATTATTATCTTGTTCTGTCTTACTTCAATGTACTTTGATCATTTAGCTCATCAGAATGTTAAATATACAATACATTATACAAGTGTGGCGACAAGCCAAGGATAAAGGGCGCCTTCTTCCTTATCCTTTACAGATATCAGAAGAATTACTTATATTTAATTAAATAACATATGTTTCTTTAAGTTGATAAGGTATGACAACATCTGTCATATATAAATCATAACAAAATGAAATAACTCTATATAGATCACAATTTATTGACATTAATATTTGACCATACCAATCAAGATTTTGATATCATTTGCTCTACATACGTTTGAAAATAGATTGAAATCTTGAAACATTGTGATCAGAGTGTTGAAGTTAAAAGATATGTCACACAGAACTCATAACATCTTATCATACAATACAATTATGATGGATATGATTCTAAAGTGATGAATTTTACTAAAAGAAGCAGTCATGAAGAAACATAAACACTAATTTGATTCACACGCTTTAGTCTGATAAATCTCGGACACGAACCACTATACAGGAACACAATAAGAGTCCGTTCTATAACCTGCAGGATAATAGTACATAATGTTAGGATGATCAGGTATACCACACTCACTTTTCATCGCTGCAACCCGATTTTGATCCTCGTGATCGGCAGTTGTTGTATATGGGGGAATGGAGCAGTGGCGGATCCAGGAATTTCATAACCGGGGGGGGGGGGCGCAGTAGAAGGCTGGGGTTGCCTTGAAGCTTTGCACTGATGGGGGTGCATGGGGGCGAAGCCCCCGGAAGCTAACGAAATTGTGCCAATAAGAGACTGGGTTCTTTTTCATTTAGATAATGAACATATAACGTCTACATACGTATATTTTGCTCTTTTATGGGCGTTTGTAATTGTAAAAAAAAAAAATCAAACAGGGGAGGGGGGGGGGGGGGGCGCCGGCGCTGGATCCGCCTTTGTGGAGGTCGCTCTCACTAGGACACGTGGGTTTCTTCCGGGTATTCTGTTTTCCTCCCTCACGTCAATTTGTAGATTGTGTAAGTACAGTATATCAAGAAATTAGTCCCGATGATTTTTTTGAATAGTGTAGAAATTCCCCTCATCATTGACCGATCCACTGATCTTCTTCCCCAAGAAATAAATAGAAGCGACTCTACCACAAGCAATACTGATCACTAGGACCCTAATGTACCTAATCCCATAGTGTTTATATTTATCAATCATAGCTTCAGCGACTTGCAAACGAGCTGATGGCGTAGAATTTTTGTTACATAGCTTAATTCTGAATCAATAGATATACATGTACACTATATAACCCATCTATTTCTGTGTTATATGACTTTAAATTACACAGGACAGTTTGCGCTATGATGTTTCAAATTATTCTCGGGCATGTAGTATCGCAAGCAAAATATTTAAAAAGAATTAAAAAAGAAAAGAAAAGAAACATCTCTCAAAGATGTTATTTTTGTCCCATTTTCAAAATCTTAAATCGGGGGGGGTTCCTCCCTCAAAACATGGGTTCAATTCATCATGTCTATTATACATTTTTACCACTCAGAAAATCAGCCAATATATCTTACTTTGCATATCAAATAATTAGCATTACATGTAAAAATAACGGCTGATGTACGTTGTCAAAAATGTGCATTCTTTCTGGTTCTCGTTTTGTTCTTCTTCTTTTTTCAGTCAAACATTTTCTCTCGGAGAAATTCACTTCAAAACTGTTTACAAATTCCAAAACAGTTCGAATTTGATATACATGTATTTCTTTAATTTTCCTATAATGGAAGTTGACCTCAGCAAACTAAAATTCCATTTAAGCCATATATCGCTGCAACAAATTACCTTGTAATTTGATAA
Source organism: Ostrea edulis (assembly GCF_947568905.1). Lineage (NCBI taxonomy): Eukaryota > Metazoa > Mollusca > Bivalvia > Ostreida > Ostreidae > Ostrea > Ostrea edulis. The sequence goes on from NC_079165.1 coordinate 39,677,111, forward strand.
GTTTAATCGTAAAAATTGGATTATCCAAATGAAATGATTGAGATGACATAATCACTTTTAAAATTTGATTCATGACCTACAAGATGTTTCAGGAAAGATAACTTTATCAAACTGAACACATGTTGCAAAACAATGTAATTATTTCCCTTCATATTTCGAAGTCTACATACTCGTGTGCATTAACGGTAAATAATACTTGTACTATATACGTACATATAATTGCCCCCGATTAAAACAGATATTAAAATTCACTTTTATTTTACGATTGCAATATCGTTTTTTGTCAACAATACATATCATGTCACATGACTTCAACGTGGTAGTAATTTATACATGGGTATCTTTAGTTTTAGTTTCTAATTTTGATACTTTTAAAATTTTAGATCTCTATTTAACATTTTTGTTTCAGATCATAACTTTAATACATAAGATATGAAAATAAATTAAAAGGGTCTCTTTGATATGTTCTATTGAGTCTGTTGAAAATGTGAAGATCTATAACAAACAGTAAATCAATCTCATTACTCCCATAAGGAATACAAAATAGAGAGTTGAGCAACTTCTACATTCAAAATATTGAAATAATTTTGATACGCGATTACAGACTCCCGATGGGCAGAATCGAACTATATAAAGTCTTCCGTACCTGGCACTATTCTAGTCTGGTCCCCGTCCCCACCACTCTTTGATCACTCGTTTTGCAAAACGAGTGATCAAAGAGTGGCGGGGGCGGGGACCAGACTAACACTATTCGGAAATCAATTCACTAGAGATTAGAGAATTAACCCTTTCTATCGTCATATTCATCACCCCCCCCCCCAAAAAAAAAAACAATACTGAAATTAATTCAAAGTCTCCAATTTATTTTTCATTTCGAAAAGTCACTATCGATATTATTCAAGATGCCTAATATATAAGTGTAATGTACACGATGTCTATTCTGGTATGGCGTTACTGACCGCGGTGACTGGCGGTCACCAATAGGCCGCCTCATTACATAACAAATTAGGAAGAGTTGTTTTAGAAGACTAAAACTGATGTCTTCCCTTCCATTTTCCATAGTTTAAAAAAACATTTTGTAGGGATCATCTTATAGTGGAAAATAAGCTGTAAAAGTGATAACCACCATTTTTCTCTCAAAATCTCTCAATGGCATAGGAACATATATTAATGGACTAATAAAACATTTATTTTGTACAAGATCAAGAGCAATCTGATAAAACTACGTTAGATAACAGCTTTTAGTGAAACAAATATACAAGGAAGAGTTATTGTCTTGCAAGATAAAAATTATTTAATCACAAAAATGTCATATTCACGTGCCTGGCTTGAGGTTAAACAGTGTTTAAAATGATTTAATACTGGTGTTATTACTGAATCATATTAGACAATTAATAATTTTCATGGCATTACATTTTTGGTGACAAAATGACAGCTAATAGGGCATTTTAAGAGTTAAGGTACATGTATATAACAGTCACCAATATGTATATGTGTTTCATACAAGTAATAATGTTATGAAAATGTAATCGAAGGCCTGTGTCAAAAGACAAAAAAGTTATGTTCCGGACACTCACATAAAAAATCAAAGGTCATCAAAATGGCACGCAACACACTGTCTTATCATAGTATACTAGTACATGTACCCACAAACCAAATGTCTATGTCAAAAGACAAAACAAGTTATGGTCCGGACAACAAAAATGCCCCCCATAATTCTATCATTAAACCTTTACATAAAAGGTCAAAGGTATAAAAAATGACACACGACACACTATCTTATCATAATACACATACATACAAAATATCAAAGGCCTATGTCACAAGACAAAAAAGTTAGGGTGCGGACAAAAAATGTCGAAAACAATCTATTATTTGACCTTCACATGAAAGGTCAAGGTCAAATGTCATAAAAATGATACACGACACCCTGCCTTATCATGGTATAACCACATACCAAATATCAAAAGCCTATGTCAAAAGACAAAATCGTTATGGCCCGGACAAACTTTGTAGGAGAAGAAGAATTCACACTAAAACAATATGTCCCCCTTCAGGGAAGGAGAGACATAATTCACCAAACAAAATGTAAAGATGTTACGACCCGTCAAGCGACTCATTGTACAATGGGTAAGCGCAAATGCACAAGCGTCACACAAACATCAATCATCGAATTTGTACAAAGTATAAGCGCAAATGGTTGGACATCCAACTCAACACGTCAAACATATCAAAATTTCGAGGAACGAGTATGCGGGAATGCACTGACATCGCAAAACAACATTTTAAACTCATTATCATAGCAATGCTGTACAATGTATAACACCAATTCATGGTTGATATGGCTGTGTACATAGGTATTATATAGAAGGGCAGGCAATATTTTTATGCTAGTCTTTTTACATATGTGTGTATGCAATAGGGGGTCATCTTGTTAGACCCCCTATCAGATATTTTTATTTTGTGTATATACATGTATGTTCTCTTTCTCAATGTTAAATTCCAGTTATTGTACACTTTTTATAAAGGGAAAAACACTATAGCCATGATACAATGTAGTTTACTACGAGTCCAATATCGAAAGAGAAGTTAGGATAATGACGTTATATGGTCCCCATTTTGAGAAGTCAGCATGGAAATACTGATCAATATTTAGTAAATCCGATCATGTGTATCTTAAAATAAGTACGCTATCAATACTAACATGCAATATATTCTACGTTGACAAGAAGATAAAAATGAAAATCCCGAATATCCTCATTTTAATTGCCAAGAGATAGAACTTTCCTCTAAAACTTACATATTTTGTCGTATATACATGTGTCTGTGATAGATAACTTTAGAATAGAAATGCTACACAAGCAAACATGTGATCCATGTTTTCCAAAGCATATCTATGAACACACGCACGCACGCACACACCGACCCACACACCCACACAATTGTGAGGAAAAAAAACTAAATAAAAGAATATTTAATCTCCTTATCGTCGCTATCTTTATTTGCTAATGATTTTATGCAGCAGTGTCGTGTTGTCAATTGTAAACTGCTGTTAAAGGTAACGTCTATATTATATTATATTTTGAATTCGATCAAATGAAGATTTTTTGTAAAATATTGGAAAACAATTTTACGTCAGTTTCGTTACAGAGAAGGAAGAATAAACAATGAAATTTACAGCTCTGGTCACAAAAACATGAGATATGACAGAAAATCAAGAAACTGCCCACTGAAAATTTCTGGAAATAAAAATGATACTTTGGTATAATATCTTGTTTGCCTAAAGGAGACAAGCCGATACATTTCTTTAGAAAACTGGCGACCAATTACTTTACTCAATGAATTATACAAATTGATAGCTGGGTGTATTAGCCATATAATAAAATCCACACTGTACTTTCTCATTTCAAATACGCAAACAGGCTTTATTAAAGAGAGTTATATCTGAGAAAACACACAATTTATTTATGATCCTATGTCTTATACTGAAGACAATGATATACCCGGATTACTAGTCCTTATTCACTTTGAAAAAGCTTCTAATTTCATTTCCTGGTCTTTTATTAATAAGATTTTACATATTTTGGATTTGGTATAAATATGATCAATTGGATAAAAGATTTAAATACCAATTTTAAAGCATCTATTCTTCAAAGTGGCTTTGTAACTGAGGAATTCCAAGTCCAACGCTGATGTCGTCAGGGAGACCCTGTATCTCCATACAGTTTTCTTCTCAGTGATGAAATTCTTGCAATTCTTATTTTAAAAAATCGTGATACACATGTAAAAGGTATAGTTATTATTGATAAAGAACACAAAATATCCCGATATGCTGATGACACCAGCCTTGCCCTTGACGGTTCCGCTAGTTCTATACTAGTGGAAAAAAGAAACTGCATTATTTAATATATGAAAAAATAATAAAAAATAACAATGAACAAATTTTATTTTTTTGTAATGCTGTTAACAAATGTATTCGTTACAACATTTTATAATCCATTAATGTTAACGTCGAATAACGTCAATTTCAGCACACTTGAAAGACACTGTTATTCGAACTTGAATTAACAAAGTTAATAACGCGTGTGACCACCATTTGCATTCACGAATGCTTGACAACGGTGCCTTATTGATGCCACTATAATGTTCAGAAATGCTTGAGGGATGTTGTTCCAGATGTTGGTTAAAGCCTGGCCTAAATCAGCCAATGTCACTGGCTGATTTGGTAAACGGCGTTGACGTCGTTCCATTTCATCCCAGACGTGTTCAATCGGCGATGAATCGGAGGAAACAAATGTTCAAGGCAAGGCATCGACATTCTGTTGAACAAAAAAGTCCCGACTACACGTGCAACATGTGGCCTTGCGTTGTCTTGCTGCAGTGATGTGATTTTGCTGTCTCTGTATGAAGGGTATCACATGGCGCTGAATAATTTCGTCTCGATAGCGTACGCCGGTGAGATTTCCATTGACAATTTGTAGAGGGGTCCTTCCACGTGATGTTATTCCACCCACACCATAACGCTACCTATACCGAATTGTCCATGTTGCGCAACACAAGCGCCCTGGTACCGCTCCCCAACGTGACGATACACTCTACAACGACCGTCACTGCTATCCAAATAAAATCTGGATTCATCAGTGAACAGAATATATGCTCAGTCCTGTATTTGAATCGCAGATGTCGTCTGCACCACGCTAGTCTAGCGATACGATGACGTTGAAGCAGTATTGGGCGCACCGCTGGACGTCTTGGTCTGATGTTGTGCTCGCGCAGACGATTACGCACAGTTCTTGGACTGATTGGTCGAAGTCCAGGAATGTTACGAGCAGTCAAACTTGCTGTCTGGAAACGATTTCTCAGGTGTACAAGTCTAATGTGGTTGTCCTGTCGATGCGACGTCACACGAGGACGCCCAGAACGTGGTCGATCCCGAGTGTTACCAGATTGTTGGAAACGTCTCCACAATGACTGGATGGTGTTCCGATGAACTCCGAAGTGTCTTGCTACGATATTTTGTGCCATTCCAGCGTGAAGCATCCCAACTGCACGATTACGTTGGTTTTCGCTGAGTCGTGGCATGACAGAAGGGTGAAATTTGTCAAAACTAAAGTGCTTTCCTTAACGAATAGTGTCCAAACAAACCTTTTATACTTCTTACTCCAAACAGTATTGGACAGTAAAACCGTGCGAACGAACACTTCAATAAACAACATGTGCTCACTAACCATGAAAAGTCCATGCATCTGAGTCGGATACAATCCGATATTGTTCAAAAACATCTTTTTTAACCGCGAGCCTAGATCTATTTTATAATGCACAGTTTCTTTTTTCCTCTAGTATTTATATGCTGCCCTTGACACAATGGAAATGTATGGAAATGTTTTGGCCAACACATGTTTTTCTAATGAATTTCTCTTTGGACTTAGATGAGACAGTAGACATGCATTTTAAAGAACAATTACCAAAAATCTCTGCAATGATTCAACAGTGGAAACGGTGTGTTCTTACGCCCATTGGACGAGTTAATGTTGCGAAAACTATTTCAAAAGTTTTCTTCTATCATAATTACTAAGTATGCATTTCAATTTTATTGAATATCCATTTAGTTTCAATTTAGTATCAATAACACTAAAGAAGATGTTATTGAAGTGTTTTACACATAAACACTATATAGTAAGTTTGGCCCCACCCTGGGGTCAGAACCCCTAGCCCGGGGATCATGAAATTTACAATTGTGGTAGAGGCCTTCCTGCTTTACATCACTATGCATTTAGTTTGTCTTAAACATATGTGGCTCTAGAAAAGAAGATGTTTGAAAATTGGTCAACTTTGGGCAGTATTTGTCCAGCCCTTAAGGCCCCAGGGTGCAGGAATCCTGAAATTTACAATTTATGTCCCCCTTGTTCCAAAGGTGCTTCATACAAAATTTGAAAAGAAATAGAATGGTAGCTATCAAGAAGTTTAAAAATTCTATTGTTCACAGATTTAATATCTCACCATTTTGACCCCATCCTAATACCAAACTCCATACTCCTTGGATCATCAAATTTACAATTTTGGTAAACGACTACCTGCTCTTTCTAAATATCCATTTAGTTTTAATTTAGCATCAATAACACTAAAGAAAATGTTATCTATGAAGTGTTCTACAAATAAACGCTATATAGTAAGTTTGGCCCTGCCCTGAGGACAGAACCCCTAGCCCAGAGATCATGAAATTTACAATTGTGGTAGAGGCCTTCCTGCTTTACATCGCTATGCATTTAATTTTTCTTATACATGTGCTGTTCTAGAGAAGAAGATTTTTGAAAATTGGTCAATTTTGGACAGTTTTCGTCTAGGCTCTAAGGCCCTAGGGGTACAAGAATCCTGCAATTTATAATTCATGTCCCTCTTGGTACAACGATACTTCATACCAAACTTCAAAAGAATTGGAATGATAGTTATCAGGAAGTTAAAAATATCTATTGTTCATACATTCAATAACTGATTTATTTTGGCCCAACCCTGATACCAAAACGACTACCCCTTTACAGTATTAGTAAAGGATTACCTGATCTTTCTAAATATTTATCTAGTTTCAATTTAGTATCAATAGCACATAAACACTATATACCAAGTTTGATCCCACCCTGGGGTCAGAATCCCTACCCCGGGGGTCATGCAATTTATAATTTTGGTAGAGGCTTCCTTGTTCATCATTACTATATACTCTCTTTCTCTGCTAGATGCCCAGGAGTAAAGAGGAAGAATTTTAAAGAAATACATCAATTCTACAGTTTGTACCCTAAACTTAAGGCTCTTTAGGGTGCGGGAGGATCATGAAATTTACAATTTCCGGTCTCCTTCACCTACAGATGCTACATACCAAATTCAGTCAAGATTGGCCCAGTAGTTTCTGGGAAGAAGTTGTTAACGGATGACGCACAACGCACGACGGACGCAGACTAATAGCTATAGGTCACCCGAGTGACTCGGGTGACCTAATGATATTTAAGGAATATTTTCTTAGGCACATGATCCCACCTCTGGTGTGTCCGGGGTCCATTTTGCCCAACTCTTTATTTTGTATTCGTTGTGGGAGTTATGATATTGATCACTGTTCGTTATCTTAGCCTTTCGTGACAAAACAAGCTGACAAGAAACAATGAGCGTCAAGGGTAAGCTAATCATAAACAATCTGATTTCATGTCCGAACATGTTTCATAGCATCAGGCATGTTTTGCAGTATCATCAGTGGCGGATCAAGGACGTGGGTGAGGTTACATTGTTAAATATCTGAAACAAACATGGTAAATTTTTGCCATTTGATGTCTTGGGGGGGGGGGGGGGGGGGGGGGGGAGAAGGGAGGGAAGAAGGTGCAAACTTTGATTACAACTCCTCTCCTTCGAAAATTTTATGGATCCGCCTCTGATTATTGTTGAGAATGAGAGATATGATTCGTAAGGAGAACAAGAAAGCCTACAGGCCTTATCGGTCACCTGAGTATTAAAAATATCACTACTCCTAAGGGCGAAGAAATCAAGAAAAAATATCCTGTTCTGAATATCTAAGCTAAATTCTAATGTTCATCAACAGTATAAAACAAACTGTGTTCTTAAAACTTTAATGCCCTCAAAAGTGCATACACTGATGAAAGGCTTTACTTAATATAATATTATAGGGTTATTGAACTTATATTGGTGAATATTGGCACGAGTTGGCTGTAAAAATGCACGAGCTTGCGAGTGCATTTTGACTGCCAACGAGTGCCAATATTCACCTATATAAGTTCAATAACCCTTTTATTATATAGCTAAAGTATTCAGTTGTTAAATTATATCCCTTTTCACTCAAACTACTCCAAAATAGACGATAATTCATCAATATTGGCAGTGTGCAATAACAGCATGCATTTCTTAACTGTTCAATATTTAACCCGTCATTAATGCATGAAGCAAACTGATTTTGTAAATGGGGACATCATAATTTATGTACAGTAAAACATTTTGCTTAAGTAAATATCAAATACCGGCTCTGTCAGATTCGGAGGACCGTCGTTTGACATTTTGGCTTGTTTACGTCGTTACGGTAACGTCAATATTGAACGCTCATACTCGGAATGTTTCGGGCGCATACAATTTACGCAATGTAAAGTTAGCGTTCAATAAATTCTCAGGATATTGAACGCTAACATTCTCTAGATTTTACGCAGATTTTATATTAAACTATTTATAAGCTATATAATAAAAGATGATATAACAAAATATAATAGGTGTATTAACATTAAAACATTCAAAAAATGTGTCTTATTTGGACCCATCCTAGAGTCAAAACTCCAGGTTGTGAAATACACCATTTTTGTACATCCTTTTCTGCTATTCCCAAGTATGCATTTAGATTTGATACAGTTTCATCAAACTTACACATAAATACCATATACATGTACTAAGTTTGGTCCAACCTTGCAGTTTCAGTTCAGTACCAATAGCACTAAAGAAGATGATATTTAAGTGTTTTACACATCAACACTATATAGTAAGTTTGGCCCCGCCCTGGGGTCAGAACCCCTACCCCGGTGATCATAAAATTTACAATATAAGTAGAGGCTTTCTTGCTCTACATCACTATGCATTTAGTTTTTCTGAAACGTGCAGTTGTTGAGAAGAAGATTTTTGACAATTGGTCAATTTTGAGCAGTTTTTGCCTAGCCCCTAGGGCCCCAGGAATCCTGAAATTTACAATTTATGTCCCCCTTGTTCAAAGGATGTTTCATAACAATTTTGAAAAGAATTGGAATGATAGTTATCCAGAAGTTAAAAATGTCTATTGTTCAGACATTTAATAACTAACCATTTTTGCCCAACCTTAATACCAAAAAAAAAACCCCTACCCCAGTGATCATAAAATTAACAATTTTGGTAAAGAACCTGCTCTTTTTAAATATATATTTAGTTTCAATTTAGTATCAATAGCACTAAAGGAGATGTTATTTAAGTGTTTTACACATAAACACTATATAGTAAGTTTGGCCCCGTCCTGGGATCAGAACCCCTACCCCGGGGATCATGAAATTTACAATTTTGGTAGAGGCTTTCCTGCTCTACATCACCATGCATTTAATTATTCTTACGTATGTGCTGTTCTAGAAGAGAAGATTTTTAATATTTGGTCAATTTTGGGCAGTGTTTGCCCCGCCCTTAGGACCCCAGGGGTGCAGGAATCCTGAAATTTACAACTGATGTCCCTCTCCTACCAAAGATGCTTCATACCAAATTTGAAAAGAATTTGAATAATAGTTATCAAGATGAAGTTTAAAATATCTTTTGTTCAGACATTTAACAACTGACCATTTTGGCCCCACCCTGATACCACAACCCTACCCCTGCGATCATCAAATTTATAATTTTAGTAAAGGACTAATTGCTCTTTCTAAATATCCATTGCGTTTCAGTTTAGTATCAGTAGCACTAAAAGAGATGTTATTCAAATATTTTACACATAAATACTATATAGTAAGGTTGGCCTCGCTCTGGAGTCAGAACCCCTATCCCGGTGATCATAAAATTTACAATATAATTGGTAGAGCCCATCCTGTTCTACATGAATATGCATTTTGTTTTTCTTAAACGTGTGCAGTTGTAAAGAATACAAATTTTGAAAATTGGTCAATTTTGAGTAGTGTTTGCCTCGCCCCAGGGTGCAGGAATCCTGACATTTACAATTTATGCCCCCTTCTTCTAAAGATGCTTCATACCAATATTGAAAAGAATTAGAATGATAGTTATCAAGACGTTTAAAATTTCTATTGTTCAGATATTTGATAACTGACCATTTTGGCCCCACCGTAATACCAAAACCCTTACCCCAATGATCATCAAATTTACAATTTTTGTAAAGGAGCTCTTTCTAGATATAAATTTAGTTTCAATTTAGTATCAATAGCACCAAAGAACGTGTTATTTAAGTGCTATACAAATAAACACTATATAGTAAGTTTGACCCCACCCTGGGGTCAGAACCCCTACCCCGGGGATAATAAAATTTACAATTTTGGTAGAAGCTCCCTTGCTCATCATTATTGTACTATATACTCACTTGCTCTACTAGATGCCCAGGAGTAAAGAAGAAGATTTTAAAAGAAATACATCAATTTTACAGTTTTTACCCCAAAATTAAGGCCTCTTAGGGTGAGGGAGAGGGTCATGAAATTTACAATTGCCGGTCTCCTTCACCTACAGATGCTACATACCAAATTCAGTCAAGATTGGCCCAGTAGTTTCTGGGAAGAAGTTGTTAACAGACGATGGATTACAATTTCATTTTACTCAGGTGACCTAAAACTGAGAAAGGAACTTTCCTTATCGTCTCTCTCTTTATTTGCTAGTGATTTTATGCACTTATTTTATGTGTCGTGTCACTTGTACATTGCTGTTATCTATACTATATCGATCAAATGAAGAACATTTTTTATATTCGAAATAATTTTTACGTTAGTTTCGTTGCAGTAAGACAAGGAAGAATAAACCATGGCATTTTACCGCTCTGATCATAAGACATGGGATATGACAGAAAATCAAGAAATTGCCTACTGAATACCACAGCTATTGATAATTTCTTGAAAAATGATGTTTTGGATCCTTTTCATGACAAGACAAGCCAACAACAAACAATGAGCGCCCAGGGTAAGATAATCATAAATAATCTGAATTCATGACCGAACGTGTTTCATAACATTAGTTATATTTTGTAGTATTATCAGTGGCGGATCAAGGGGGTGGGTGGAGTTATGTTTTAAATATTTGAAACAAGAATGGTAATTTTTTGCCATTTGATGTCTTTAACCACCCCTCCCGGAAGGGGGGGGGTACATGTACAAACTTGGATCGCAACCCCTCCACTTTGAAAATTCTATGGATCCGCCACTGATTATTGGTGAGAATCAGGTATATTGTTATTATATTTGTTTGGTATTATCATGTGATCATATATTTATTACAATATTACACTTTTATATAGCTTGACAGATATGGTGTTACGGCATACGTGAATATCAATAAATAGAGAACATGGTACCTGGATAACATACAATGTTTAATGTTTAAAAGCCCGAAGGTTCATTTCCAATGGGGTCCTTATATGAAGATGATAAGAAAATATAAATCATCAATTTACAGAACGATAGGGGAAGGGAAAAAATTGACATAAATAAGTTTTAAGATGACTACTTACACATTGCTGTAGCACTATTTAGGTTTACATGACAGCATTTGATATAAAAAAAATAAATATGAATGTTACACACACACACACACACACACACACGCACGCACGCACGCACGCACGCACGGACGCACGCACACACATACGCACACACGGTAGTAACACATTTTGTTTTGTTGTTCTAAAATACTTTTTGTAATATAACTCTTGGCTTGTTTTTCAAAAGCACGTTTTCCTAAAAACATTTTATATCAGATGAAAAAAAGTTTTTCATACCGTGAAAATAAAATTTTCAGTTTGGCATGCTTTAACATGAGGTGTATATGAAATAGTCTTCATTTGAAGATGCTCTAGTCTGTCACTGATTAGCAGTTACATGTACATCTGTTTTTATTTTCTTTTTAACGAAATGCATCCGTGACAAAAGGTCTAGCTGTCCACAATGTAAAATGTATCATACTTTTTCTAATCCAAAAATAAATAATAATTGCACAGATGTATATAAGGAATGACTTTAATTCTAGGGTGTATTATGTGAGTATAACCTGGTTTGGACCAGTTTACGCTTTATATTCTGTTTCACGGATTACAAAGCGCATACTGACCCAAACCAGGTTATCCTCGTTTAATACACCCCAGACTTAAAGTAATTCCTTATAATTAATGCAAAAGACAAAGGTACTAACTTTCGTTTATCAACACACACACACACACACACACACACACACACACACACACACACACACATATATATATATATAAATTCTGAAAAAATACATGTCAATTGAGTTGCGTAATGATTCACTTAAAGCTGACATGAATTAATAAATATAGTATAATTCTATATGCCCGCCATATTTATTTGCTAATCCGCCATATTAGTTGGATATTCTATTGTTATATGTATCAGGGTTCGCATGGTATAAAAGGGTACGAGTTGTGCTACGCTTCACTTCACATCAGTGTCTTCAATTTACCTGTGCGGGTAGCTTCGACAGGCAACACGTACATCTCCGATACTAATTTATAGGACACCAAGAAGAAATGATATCAGGTTTGAAACACCATGCAGTGCTCAAAATTACAATAAACATATCGTACAGTAGTAAATCATTCTAAAAGCTTTGGATAAATAAATATAGAATGCCTTTTCTTTACGTGAATGTGGTACATTTGCAATAAATACGTCAAAACTATACAAAAACGCGGAGAAATATTTCATCTATTATCTAGATCTATTGATGAAATGGAATAAACAAAGGGTATAAGATCAATTCTATGTAAAAATCAAAGAAATCAGATAGGGTCTGGCCACTCAATGTCACAGATTTCTTTGATTTTCACAGTATTAACTTTACTTGCACCATCTTACTTAATTTCAACCCCACCACCAAATTTATACCATCCGTTGCCATGGAAACCGCCAGCAGTCTATGAGGGCTAATTGAACTGCAAAATTCAGCCCGTTTTGCCCATGTTTTGTCCTTGTGGTATATAAAAATTATAAAAGACAACTAATTTTCTCCATAAATCTCGATTCCCCACAGAATTCCCTCCTTATTTATGATATCTATATCCACCTATGGTAAAGAGTGTGTTACTGACCGCTGTACCAATGTATTATAATTTGGCACTTTGCCAAAAAGTGATTTTTTGTTGGATTTCATTGATGAATTTAGATAATTTGGAAAATACATACATCATAATCAACTGCCATCAAAGGATGTCCATATCAAAGACTCTTAATATATATAAAAAGACTAATGGTGAAACGTAGTGCAATTGATCTGCAGTAGCATGAAAACTGTAGATTTGGGCATTTTGCCAAAAAGGGATTTTTTGTTGGATTTCATTGATGAATTTAGATAATTTGGAAAATACATACAGCATAATCAACTGCCATCAAAGGATTTCCAAATCGAAGACATTTAATATATATAAAAAGATTAATGGTGAAACGTAGTGCAATTGATCTGTTGTAGCATGAAAACTGTAGATTTGGGCATTTTGCCAAAAAGGGATTTGTTGTTGGATCTCGTTGATGAATTTAGATAATTTGGAAAATACATACAGCATAATCAACTGTCATCAAAGGATGTCCGTGGCCACTGAATTTTGATAGTTACATAGAATCAGTCATAAAATTTATACCATTCACTTACTTCAAGCAAAATGCAAATACATAAATGCTACTATACGAAAAAAGAAGACATGGTCATGTATGCTCGCCATGAAAAAGCATCGAATGCGGATGATTATTTACCTGGGTCTACTCGTAATATCTGTAAAGGACCGAAGATGTACGTGCACACTTGTCGAAAATACTCAAAGTAGTAGTAAAACTCCCTTTATTAGCATAATCCATGAAACAAAACGGTACACTCCATTTGTATTCCAACAGTAAACAACATTGTTCATTGTACAGACTGCGATACACTTAGCCCGTACCGATCAGCTATCTTCAATCAGGGGAAGTATCAGAGTAGAATATTTACCCTGTATTGTGCATGAATCCTTATACCGTATGATTTGCTTGTCAGAGTATTACAGATTTATAAATCAGGAAATCTTTTAGGTACATAAATTGTTTGTGCATAGATAATTTGCATATACAACACTGCACGAGTGTATGGAGAGAGAATGAGAGAGAGAGAGAGAGAGAGAGAGAGATTCAAACGATGATCTTGTAATAATCGCGCTCTTATTAAGACAAATGATATCGTTAATTCAATATAAGAGAACAGTAACTCAATATTGCTCTCATTAATTGATATTACAGATTTATTTGATTCATTTAAAGCACGCAATAATTAAAAATTAAACATATCTTTAAACAATGTTATTTTCAATTCAATTACTTCATTTTATGCTAATTCGGCGCTTAATAGATCTTATATATCTATGCCATTTTGCTTTATTGCATTCTGCGTCGGATGCAAATTGTAGTAATGCAAAATGTAATAATTGAGTTTATCATATGCGTAGTTATCAAGCACATAGAATTTTTTTTATTTAAACATATTTTATTGAGAAACTCAACAGGATTGGGCAACATATGTAGGCCCTCTCCCAAATACAAAGGTCAAAGTACTTAGAATCAAGGGGAGTGGACAAGAGTGTCTGTCCCCCACCTTTGATAACAATATCCACTTTTTTGTTATTTTGGGGTTTTTTTTGTTTTTTTTTTTATGTTTTCCGCCACACTCAACAATTTTTCAGTTATCTGGTGGCGCCCAGTTTTTGTTGGTGGAAGAGAGAAACCAGATACAATGTACCCGGGAAGAGACCACCGACCTTCCGAAAGTAAACTGGGAAACTTTCTCACTTACCGGCGCGAGCGGGTTTCGAACCCGCGCCGACAGATGCAGAAGTGAGAGGCCGTTATTTTGTAATGCAAATAAAAAATATATTGGGTGACAACCCCCTCCCCCCAAAATTGACCCCAGCTTGAAAGTTCTGATATAATAGTAGAAGACACACACCACCACCAATTAAGAAAATGAAGATATTATGAGGCACTCATAGTAGAGGACTCTAACCACCCCATCCCATCCCCAACGATGGAAGAAAATAAAGTGTAGGGGGAAATTATTGAGGCAGTCAAAATAAAAGACTCTTGTAACCCTTTGCCCCCACATTAGGACTTTGAACATCGGATAAAACATCTTGGTTTGTTTGGGTTTTATGTTTTATTTTACTGATGTTTTCGTTCATCTTTTTAATTATTATTTTGAATGGCAAGAAATTTTAAAGAATCCAATTTTCCATTTTTTTCTTCCTGTTGTACCCCCACCCCATGAAAAATGACGATACATGTCTGGTTATTACATGTACATTTTGCTTTTCAACACTTGCATGCATACTAATTGTATGGTGTAGAATTGCACCCTTTACCAAGTTTTACTTCATTTACACAGTGTAAGGAATGGTAAACCAAAATCACAAAACAAAATGCATAAAGGCCAAGATAGTTTTAAGTGTAGGAACTTCATTCACGAATACATAAATACATATATTCAGAAAAATCGCATGCATGCATTGCAGGACTATAGCAGATGTGTGTTTTAACGTTTCTGTAACATGCCATAATGATTATTTTCATTTCGGAGATCTGGCGCAATGGATATATTCTGAAAATAGACATACCGCTGTACGTCGAAATTTCAAATTCAAATGTATTCGATAAGATGTTAGTATTCATAAATTAGTAAAATTCGTGTTGAGTTTTTTTTTTATATACATGATACAGTGTCAATCTACTGTAATGCATTAGTAGGATATGCAAAAGGCAAGAATATCAACATTTTTTAGTATAGATATCTATATGATCACGAAAAAACATTATAATGTATATCCGGATTCATATGCCGATTTAGATATCAATAAAAACAAAGCTGCATAGTTTGGGGGAGGGGGTTCAAATGAGTCTGGTGAAATTAAAAGAAGGAACCCCACATTTGCATTCAAACTAGATGTACTTCAAAATGATTTTATTTCTGCTCTGACTGAAAGCATGATTCTAAATTCGGGAACGAATCTTGCATACAAAATAATCAATAGGGGAACTCCTTTGGAATTTAATAAAATGCAGATATGCACCTTTCTTTCAACACGAATTGATGTTGTTTCAGGCACGTATACAGGGGGTTGGGGTGGGCAGGGAGGCTGGGCTGGTCTGCTCTCCCCACTTTTTTGACAATTTACTTTTTTCCGTTATTCTAACATACAAAGTCAGTATTTTCTACACGCACAGTTAAAACTGATATTTTTTTTAAAATTTGTAATGAATTCACTTATAAGCATCAACTCCTGTAAGTTCTTAATATATTGTCAATAACAAATTTTTAAATAGCTGAAAATTTTTAATGCTTGTAAGCTTACCATTATATCAGTGATCAATTTTCTTTTCTTCTGTGAAATATATTGTACATCGAAGTAGGACAGTCTCTCTCTCTCTCTCTCTCTCTCTCTCTCTCTCTCTCGTCCAATCAATGAATATGGACATACGGAGACCGTAAATAATTATGTGGTTCCCAAAGAAACAATAAAACTATATTTTCGTTTATACATTTCCTTTTATATGTGTCTTTGTGTAATCAACTGTTTATTATGGATTGCAAATGTAATACCCGCATTTTTAAACAGATGTATATTTTCGATCATTATTCCCTTATTTGTATATCCAAGTTTGTATATGATCATCGATAAATTTTGAATTGAGCACGCAATATATCCAACCAGATGCTCAGTGTATATGATTAGATTCCCGATTTCTATAAACTGCAAAACCTCGACCAGACAAGCATTCAATGCAGGAAAATTTTTCGACTCTGACATCTCCCCCGATTGAATACACCCTATTTGGCACGGGTGAAGTGTGTCGCAGTCTGTATAATGGAATGACAACTTGTTGTAAAGTTCTAACGAGATACAAATGGAGTTCATTTTGTTTCGTGGATTTATCAGAATAAAGAGAATCTAATATTTTCGGCAAGTGCACATCTCCGATACCTGTTAAATGGACGTCCGTATTTGATACGAGTTTTTTTGGCGAATATGCCACGTGCATTACATATTATGCATATGGCATGGACCTGTATTTTGCAAGAATTGATATAAATAATATATTTTATGCTCTTTGCTTATTCCATTCTATCAGTATGTAATTGGCAAATGATTTCTCCGCATTTATTTCATAAGAAACTGCAAATACTTGCATGCACTTTCAAGTATGCAAGAAAAGCTTTTTTTTTTTTTTTTTTTTTTTTTTTTTGTAAATCTTTTCTAAATTATCTAAACTTTCGGAATGTTGCATTGGTATACAATAAATATTTTGTAATTTTGAGCAAAGCATGTTTTAAAATGTTATTTCATTTGTTTCGCATTCCCGATATATTACTATCGGAGATGTGCACTGGTCGAGTCCACCTAGAAAAATCACTCAGGTGTGACAATCACATTTGGGGTATATACGGGTAGAGAAAATGAGGCTACCTGAGAGAAATATGGCGGATAAGATGAGAAAGGTGTACGTATTTATTAATTCATGTCAGCTTTAACAACCACGACGAAACG